>NC_090054.1:10143577-10337914 GCF_038355195.1 Osmerus mordax | reverse complement strand
GCCGTTTTGGCGCAAACAGGCACATTCTAAAAACAACCCGGCGATGAGTCATATCAATAACAAATGTCATCCGTGACGTCCGTCCTCCCCGACTGTGGCCAGCTCTTCATGACTCATCAAGACAACTCTCCAGTGGCTCACCAAGAAACAGACCCCAGTAGTTCAAATCACTCTGGCCTGACCAGTAGACACAAAAGCTTACAGCTGGGAGAGGAAGAAAACAAGCTAGCAGTTGAGATGGAGGGGTGGGAGACTACAGTAGAATACAATACGATTCTACAGCCAACTTGGACTTTTTCGAGACAAAATCCAGGAACGGATTCCTCTGATCAGGAGCCTCTTCCTGGGGGAACGTCCATGACATCATCGCCGTGAGTCCCCTCGTCTCCCGGAGACCGAGCTAGCCATCAGGATCGAGAACCGTCTGTCCAGCAAATACACCACGATGCCAAGCGGATACCCAGTCAACAGCCAGTCGTAAACAGACGATGTTCAACACACCACCCTGGAGCCAATAGATGATCATGAAGGAGGGGCTGGGGCGGGGGGGACAGGACACTGGGCCCCTCCTCTCTGCAACCCTCGGCGTCTCTGTATGGGCTTGAAAAATGAATGCAGCAAACGAGCACCAAAGCTTTAAGGCCACTCTCCTCTACCCTCACTCGACCACACGATCAATTACTGGGAGGGTGCGTGTGTGTGTCTGTGTGTGTGTGTGTGTGAGAGAGAGTGTGTGTGAGCATGCATTCATTCGTGTGTGTGTGTGATGAGCCCAGATGAGGAGGAGGTAATAGTCAGCTTGCCTCTGTCTAATGACGACAGTGGAGTGGATTACCTAGCCATCTAGCCCATCAATTCCGCTCCTCCCACTGACAGATTAGAAATAACCAGTTAGGGATTATTCATTCAATGCAGATACCGCACAGACAAAGAAAGGGGAGAGCGAAACGAAACCAACGTGTCCCAAGTGTGTGTGTGTGTTCGTGTCTGTTTGTGTAAGCCTGCATTCACTTCCTAATGTGTCCAAACCGAGTCTGCGTGGCTCAATCTGTGTGCAGGTTCAGATTTGGAAGCCAGCAATTTTCACAGCATCAGCCAAGTTATTCAAATGCCGAGCATCTGACAGGAAAGGATAACATAAGAAAGGCATCAGCGGAAATATACAGTGGCAGTAATCCTCCAGTCTGGACACCGATGTGCCATGCAGCAATTGTCAGTATGAACAGGCAGGCAGGCAAGCAGATAGGCAGGCAGGCAGGCAGGCAGAAGGCAAGCAGAGACGCAAACAAACAGGCAGGTAAATAAAGACAGGCACACCCACAAGCAAACAGGCAGGCAGAGACACAAACAAACAGGCAGATAGATCGACAGGCAGGTACACACACACACACACACAAGCAGGCATGCAGACAACCAGCAGACAGGCAGGCAGGCAGATCTTGTCAGTGTCAGCCCCAGCACAGCTTTAATAATGCTGATGGTAGCAAGGCAATGTGGGTAGAATCAGAAGGAAGGTTTCATGTCACCATTCTAAAAGAGATCCACACCGTGGAAATGTGTTTGTGTGTGCATGTGTGCGTCAGTGCAGAATGGGTGGTTATTGGTATCTGTCGTTTGTGTTTGTATAGAGAGGTTGCTATATACACGTGTGTATGTGTGTGTGTGTGTGTGTGTGTGTGTGTGTGTGTGTGTGTGTGTGTGTGTGTGTGTGTGTGTGGTAGACATTGAGGAATCAACAGGCACGGGCGAACAATGCAAAACATAGCGAAGCAACAACACCTTCCAGGCAACTTCCATCTAGAACTGAGATGGCGTTGACCTTTGACCTCCCCCCCCCCCCATGACAGCCTCATCTGGCAGAACATCCCTGGGACCCGCTCCTCGCTCCTTGGCAGGCGCGGCTGGTTCCGACTCCGGCGTCGTTATCGCCTTTACAAAGGTCAAGCACTCTGCCTCCCGCCCGCTCCTGTGCCGTCACCGCCGTTCACAATAATCTCCATCTGTAAATCTAATCACATGGCCGCCCCTTCCGCCCGCACTGCCTGCCTGCCTTCGTACGCCATAGAAGCGCGCGCGGGGGGGGGGCTTATGTAAATACGGCCTGTCGACACAAGACGGGCTGGCACATCCTGTTTCACCGTGACGACGGGCACACTCGATCGTCGAGCGGAGATTACCGATGAAATGTATGGCGCGGTTTTGCTTTGACTGTCGTGTCTTTAGTCGCCCTCTGCCTCAATGGATCGTTTTCTGGAATTCTGTAAATCGACGGGAGTCCGTACGGAATCGCCACTATTGACGCGGTTCAATCGGGGTGTCGCAATGTCGGCGTCCAAACGGTAGTGCGGATCTTACTCCGGCCCCTCTATTCATTTCAAAAGCAACCGTCTTCTAGAATGTTCTGCCGCCACACAGGATGTCAGGAGATGTCTTGGGAGTGTGTGCGTGTTTGCCTCTAGCCCTCAGCCGCCTCAGAGCACTTCAGAGGAATCAGGCACAGTGGTGTGTGTGCGTAGGAAAGGGGGGAGTTGGAGGGGCACACGCAGCCACTATGTCGGTGGAGAGAGCTTCCGCAGGTCCGCAGTGTGGAATTCTGAGAGAGTTCTCCCTCTCCACGGGGAGTGGTGCGGAACCGTGACACGGGGAACCCTGCGGGGCTGTCAGTGCCGCACGCAGAGGGCGACGATTTCGCTCGTGCCGCACAAGGATCCGCTTCGCTCCCCCTTCCCCACTGACACGCACACGAGTCCTGACATGAAGCGTCACCATCGCAGCGATGTTCTCCCAGTCACTCCCTCCCAGGCCGGGCCCAACAGGGGGGGGGGGGGGGGCGTTGCGCCGTGTGCGACGTGGACGGTTAGCACAGCCATGCTGCAGAACGGAAACGGGCGAGGGAGATGTTGAAGCATTCTCGTCGTCTCCTATATTGAATTAGTCATCCGTATCGGATGCTTGGAGGTTGATCATGCTGTACTGATGTGATACACAGAACGGAACGATCTCGACAGAGCAATACGCCATGCCAGCTCGTGTTTCCCGCGCCACATCAGGCTGCCTTTGAGCCTGATGTGAAGGAGGACACTGGCAGGACATGATGCCGTCCAGAAACGGTCGGCCAGGGTGGTGTCGAGCATTGTTACCCAGAGTCCTCAGCTCTGCATGTTTCTAGGAATCCAGAGCACTTTATTGAAGCCAAAATTCCAGTATTACAGACATATTACAGACATTCACATGGCACCAGCTGGTTTATCCTCAGTGCTTTGTCAACAAAATCTGAAAGACCGTCACTTGTGTTCATCTGTATTTTGTGTGTGAATTAGGGGTGGACGGTATACCGGTATTTTGCCTACAATACGGATTTTTACTATACCGTGCTCACCGCGGTAGAGCCTTCCAGAAATAAGTTGTCACATCCCCATTCGTTAACGCAAATATTGTATCTTCATAATCACTATTGCACAGATGGAATAGAGGATGGTTTTTGGACATTATCGTTTGGTTTTATATGACACAACTTCTGACGTTTACAGAGACTTAAACATCAAAAATGCAGCAAGGAAAAGTGCAGCCATGCAAGCAATGATGCCAGGTTGGGTAAAATTGTGAAATGTTTATTGTCGGCCAACAGAATCGAGTATTCAGCCATGTAATAATTTGTCATAGCTAGTTTACTACAAATGTGGAACTAAGTTTTCTTCGTTTTCTTGTGATCCCATAAACGTAGCCTACTTTTTGAAAGCTAGGCTACATATTAGCTCTTATTCCATGGAAAAGCACAGCAAAAGTTGAAACTCATGCGACACACCTGCCATACCCCATTTAAAAAAATTATGTTGAAGAAAATATATTTCTTAAAATATATTGTGATACCATTACCGTCTGTGCTTCAAAATTATACAGTGATATACATTTTAGTCCTTACCACCCAGCCCTAGTGTTACAGAATTTTTTTTTTAAGGACGTTTTCTTGTTTTCCCTACTAACACTTTTCTCTAATAATGACAGAAGATAGCAGAATCAAACATTTGCAAGACACTGGGAAAAAAAAATCACGACAAAGTTCTTGGCCATCCTTTGACAGATATTATCAACTTGAAATTTCAAAATGGTGACTGCTACATCGTGAGCCACCAAAACATAGAAAGAACTTTGAATTATTGATGTCCTTGGAGTAAGGAGATTTTAAGCCACTCTTCTCTTTTTATCAATCATTCATGGGGTTTCCGTCGAAAACACTTCAACCTCTCAAGTATCAAATGTCTCTTGAAGGTGGAGGACGCACACAAACACCGCCACTCGATGGAAGGCCTGGAGAAAAGGTCTCTCGGAAATTTAGATAATCACATCTAAATGATGGGAGGGATGAGCAGAAGCTTAAAGCCATTCATTAAAGATTGGGTCTTTGGAGGCAAGTAAATACCTACTTTTGGCCAGTGGTACGGTCTTTCTAATCAACATTTCAACATTTCTAATGAGGCTCTCTGCTCTCCAGAGTCTAAGCTATGCAGCGTGGCCCTGCTCTGTCAAAGTCACACAGGACAAGACACCAATCATCAACATTCACAAAGAGCCATAACACTGCTGACAACCTTTAAAACACCCACAAGGTTGCACACTACCCCACACACATACATGAGTCAGCTTGTTTCGAGTGGGCATCACTGGCAGCTATGGAACCACTTCCAAGGGATCAGCTGGGGGATCCATCCATCCCCAAATACACCCAGCTGGGGCCACAGCATGTGCTTATTTACAGTTACAGTGCCCCTCACCCCCCCCCCCCCCCCTTGCCAGCCTCTCCGGTCAAAGACATCGCTAGCAGGTCTGAACGGCGCCTGCTAAGTGATACGAGAAATGATGGAGTATTCCTAATTACCCATCAAGATGGTTTTGACAGCCTTCCTCGTGCCACTGATCTGTGTCTTGGCTCGGAGCCAGTAGCGACTCTGCTCTATTTGATTTCAGTCGCAGCCAAGTGGCGTGGACAGGGAAGAGAGCTGCAGTGGTCGAGAGAGAAAGAGAACAAAGTCCCTTCTCTCCCTCTCTCTGGTTTGTCTCTGTCTCCTGCAGTCTGTCCCGTTCCAACCACACGACCTTGCCTGTCAACTGTATAAAACATGTTTTCCAGGCTACTGGCTCGGTAGCACATGGGCACAGGAAGGGGTATTGAGAGGATTCTCTCAGGCTGATGGCTCTGAAAACTACAGGCTCCTTCTGGAAAGCCATGGGATTTTGAAGAGAGAGTACAAACAAACAAACGAAAATAAATAACTGTTATTTAAGTAAATGTCAAGCTTATAAAGACAAGTGTGTAAATATCGTTTTTGGACAAAAAGTGCGGTGAAAGTAATTTGAGGCGAAGACAATGGAAGTCGGACAGCCATTAGCCAACAAACGGTTCATGAAAATCATTTAGTGTAGCACAAAGTACACATTTGCACAAACAAAAAGCTGTGGAAATGACATAGCGAGCCGTCAGCTCGCTATGCCATGACGCTATGTCACGCTATGTCACATCTTCTAAAACTTTTGTTTTAGAAGACGTTATCTGATAAAACAAGGAACAGCTTGCGAGTCAAGTGTGTGACGATCATCTGAGGTGAGCTGCGCTAATCTGAAATCGACAATGCCCTGCATTCACATCATACCAGGGACTATTATAGGACTGAACCACATGAACAATTACTTACATTAACAAGAATTTTGGCCCCCGTTTTGGAACAAACATTCAATATTGATCTTCCTCTTGGTCTTACATTAAATGGCATCTGCCGTGGGACCACACAGACGTCACAGGTTTGGGCTCTTGCCCAATCATGTCACAGCTCTATTAGCTCCCACAGGATAACAAACAGACCACGCGGCAATACATCTAATCGGAGCATCATTTCCATGACGGTGAGTTACATTACCTAAACAAATATTAGGAAATTCATTCTGAGAGGGAACAGGTGGGTATACTGAGCAGATAGTGTATCTGCACTTTACATGCTCAATAACCTTTTGCAGTGCAACTGCATTCACTCATATCAGACTTGTTGAATCACTCCCTTCAGAAAGAAGAAGGGACTGTATCCAAATATCCCCAGTTCTGAATCTATGTTATCGTTATGAGGGCACACCTACTTTGTACACCTACTCACAAGACATGCATCGTTTATTACTCAGTTTGAAATGAATGAATTGCTAAATGTTTCCAGTTGTAATGTGTTGACTAAATAAACTGTTCCATAACTCATTAGTTTGAGTGGTAGCAGCCAATGAAATCGATTCAAGCAATTCAAGCTAGTTAGTTTGTATCACAATATTATTGCTATTAAACATGCTTCCTCTCTCACTCAAAATGTTTACACTTTGCATTTTGGCGGTTATTCAAGGACATTAGGCTTGCGGCAACATGAGAGGCCGTTGTTGTAACCAAGCTTTATTCTCTGTCCTAAATCAAATAAGGATTGTCACAGTTGGGTAACAGCCAAACCGCCATTTCGCTTAGCCCAACACACCTGTGGGTTTGACAGCATCCTCAGGAAGCAACTGTAGGAAACAGTGTTGACATGCCTCCGTGTGCCTTTACTTACCCTTAACAGGCACTTAGCTTCCAGAAAACACGGCTTAACTCACTGGTTTGTGCTCGGTAAGTGTTCATTTGTCTTGTGAATTCCAAAAGAGAGAGACCGAGAGAGGGACTGAGAAGGTTGTTGTTTTTGTTTTTTCCTATGCTGCTGCTGCTACTCTTCTTGACCCTGATGCTTCTAGCCACAGATCAGATTAGGGACACGGTGCGACAGATGTCTGCCCTCGCGCTCCGTTCCAGGCATGAACATGGTCGGCCCGGACTCCAGAGAGAGGAGGTGAGGGAGGGAGGGACAGGACAGGAGTCAGAGAGACGACTGAAACAAGAAAACAAACGAGCGAGGGATGAGAGAGGGGGGAGAGAGAGACAGAGAGAGAGGGAGAGGTTTGTCTGGGAGCACAGCAGGGGGGAATAGGCACTATGGTGATGTCGATCAAACCACGCAGCGAGGCGGGCGAGCGAGCGAGCTTCACCACGAGCAGGACGGGATGTGCTTGGCGTGTTCCAGCCAGAATAAAACCGGTTCGGCCAGAAACTGAGGAGACATTCCTTCGAGCTGTGGCTCTCACCCTGGATGACCGAGATGAGGACTTCACACCAACGCTCCCCACACGCGAGAGGCATTGTTACGCGCTGAACACCAACAGAAAGCAGCCTTAGTTCTGCGGTCGTACGCCTTCCTTCTGTCCCGAGTTAAAACAACTCAATTAAGCTTTGATCCATGGCGAGAGCAAAGAATCAAGACGCAAAGACATGAAACCTTGGAAGCCCACACACACACACACCGACCCACACTCACACACGCTGATCTCTCCCATTCGTGCTTCTCCTTTTAAAAACAACACAGAGACCCGAGACAAACAGTGGAGACGGGAGCTAATAATAACCTTCACAGCAGGACGGCCAGAAACAGACTTCATCATCACCACCACAGCACAAAGGCAACCGGCAGTCTCCATGTACCGGGCAATCCAATAGAAAGGCTTTTAGCCTTCATAATGATTTACAGAGTGACGAGTCAAACAGATTTGCTGTGACAGCCTGAAAGGAGCCCAACGCAAATACAATTACCACTCACGTGATCCTGACACCCTCCTCCCCCCCCCCCCCCTTCTTTACGAGTCTTCTTCCAACTCCTCTTTCCTCCTCCACCTCCTCTTTCCTTGTCCTGCTCCAGCCACTCTCCTGTCTGTTCCATGGCCCGGCGAGGAAGAATGGGACTGGTGAAATAGGGAGGCAGGCAACAAGCCTATTCAATGCCCCCTCCTCTCAACACTAGCCCCCTTCAAACGTGAGGGAAAAGCTCTCACCATTGTGGATGGTAGCTGCTTAAAGTGACAGCCTCCTGGTACAAAAAAAGTGCTCCGGGAAAAGTTAGTGGAGTATATAACCCAAAAAAGAGGGGATAATTGCGCGATTTGGTTTGAAGTTGCAACCATTACTATTATCTTTAATGAAAGTGGTTCAAAAGGAGAATTTGATAAAGATGAGATCTGTGGAATACGTTTGTTACTTTGAATTGACAAAGAAGAGTCCACACAATACTGTTTGAGAACACTAACTCAGATCATCATAGAACCATTTCTGAGGTATGACATAGTTTAACTTTGACCTAGGTGTCTGTTTCTTTAAACCCGCCGGCTGAACAGGACATTGTTGCTTGGCTCCACCCCTTCCTCTTTCACTGTAGTACCATCGACAATAGTGTGAAAAAATGTATTGTGTGAGAGAACACATTTGTACATGTGTTCTGTGCTACAATGTACATGTGTACGTGTAACATTTTCATTTTTCGTTTGTTAGGAGTTCAAAACTAAAATGAGTTACTAACTTAAAAAAAAAAAAAAAAAAGTGTTGGTAGACGCAAGATATAGGCTACGTGTGGAGAATTCTCAAGTAGGAAAGACCCTCAGGCAACACCGATTCAGTTTCTCTCATTCCAGGCTTCCAAAAACAAAGGAATTCCAGAGAAAACCAGGCCAGGAACTGGAGACCCCCTCCAACTCCACCCCCCTCTCTCTTTCACTCACTCACTCACTCACAAAAACACACAAACTCGCGCACACACACACGCCATCACCAAGGTGATTTCATGAGTCCTCATCTGAACATGGTTTCCTCTGATGTACAATACAATTATAATGATTAGACATCCAGGACGACATGGATGGCAAGGAGACCTGACAACCAGGGAAGGCTGGGATAGGGGATTGGAGATGGGGGTACAGTCCAGACAGTCTGGCCTTAATTCATATTTTAGAGCAGAGTCTGTCTACTGTTGACTGTCAAGACACAGAAAAGACACATTTCGCTACGAACAGAATTTAGAGTAAGCTTTGCCTACTGCAACCCCAACCACCCCTCACCTCCCCAAAATCCTAAACTGTGCGTAATATCATGTCCACACAGTAGTTTGCGCCAACTGCTTAAGTGGCTGCATAGACACACACACGTCAGTGTTTCCCCTACCATTATATTATTGCTCTTTTATTAAACAAACTAAATGGCCTTATGTTATTTATATTATTTACACGACGGCGTGTCATTTACATTTACATTTAGCATCTGCTAAATGTAAATGATCCAGAGCGACTTACAGTAGGTACAGGGACATTCCCCCCGAGGCAAGTAGGGTGAAGTGCCTTGCCCAAGGACGCAACGTCATTTCGCACAGCCGGGAATCGAACCGGCAACCTTCTGATTACTGGCCTGATTCCCTAACCATTCAGCCATCTGACCCCCGTTTTGATTGGAAACAATGTCCACACATTGAGGACTGAACAATAACGAAGATGGTTTATTTTCACAGGGGCCAAAAGATTTACTGTCTTGCGCAAAGATTCTCCCACGTTCATCCCACTTTATCTATTATGGCATTGCAGCATATTTTATGTCACGAGGCTACAGCGAAACCGCCGTTGTTTGTCAACAGATAATTAAAAAATGCTGGGAGACAAGGACAAATATTTTTGGGAGGTTGGTCCCTGGCAAGCTTCGCGCAGTGCATCATTGCCGTCTCCGGAATACCCGTGATAAGACTGCTCCTCTAATGATATGATAAACGATGGTTTGCAGCACAGGGGCTGTTGTCTGGGACTAGCCTGTAGGAACAGTAGATTGGACAACATCTAATCTGTGGAAATCAGGAAAGTTGTTGTATCTGGTGTGATTATAACATGCAGGGCTCAAATCACTGTCAACAATATGTACATTCATTGACTCCAGCACTGTGGAGATGGTGAGAGGAGTCCAACCGTTATCACAAACATCTGCAAAAGGAAGGCGTACAAATATGCCTCCCCCCACCCACCCCCCATCCTCTCCCCTATATTTCCCTCCCCTTCCAGACCCTGCTCTTCCCTCCTCTCTTTTTACAGTGTTTCCACACTGAGGCTTAAAATATGCCCCTTTATCTGAGCCGACCAGGCAGGGGAATGAAAGGACCGTCGGGCCTTAGAACCCTGGGAAACCGCCTGGCTGAACTGCCAGTGTCAGGACGAGGGGAGGGCATGGAGTAGTGGGCGAACACACACACACACGCGAGCACACACACACACTCCAAAAGGAGGCAGAGTGAGACTGAGCTGACACATTACAATATCTTGTGATCAACAATAAACTTAATTCATTTAACCTTTTGCTGTGCAGAAGTTGGTGACGTCTGAGGAATGCTTTGGCACTCTCCGTCTAACAACCACGTCGGGAGGAAAATAATAAATATGGAGCCCGTCGGTTAGTAAATCCTAGTTAATTTACCTTGTCAGAGAACAAGGAAGTATGTGTCCCTGGAGGCCATGTTGGATAGGAGTATACCGCCTTCACGGAATCTCTGCCATCAGTCTCCATCTCTCCCACAACACTGTCAGACCCACAGACTAGACTTAGAGACTCTCCACCTCAGAAGAAAAACAACATTTTGAAATAATGACTGTTGCAGAATTATTCATGGGTGTAAGTGTTTTTTTTGGGGGGGGGGGGCTATAATAACCTAAAATGTAAATCTGTGCTTCTCACTCGCCTTCGCACTGAATTAACCAATAATCAACAAACAAACTACCACAATGGGCGGCTAACTGATATCTGGCAGCAGCTCAAGCACGGGGGAGAGACCCACAGTCCGCACACAGGCCAGCAAACTGGCCACGTGCCCTGCTCCCGCTCCTGAGACGTCCAGGTACAGGCCTCTTGGCACCGGCCGGCACGTTTAAGGGAGGCCGAAGTCGGCAGGAGAGAGGCACCTGGAGCACACGTGGGGCAACAGGGCTGACACCATTAAGCCCACCGGCCAAGCGAGAGGAGAGAGAAGGGACTCATTAGTGACTGTACTTGAAGGGAAGGGGAGCGGAAAGAAACAACCATGTTGCAGGACGGACGACAACGAGTTTGTTTAGCTTAAACAGGATCCGCGAGCAAAAGCACAGACACACAGACGCAGGCACTCATCACCCAGACAAACACACACACACACACACTCATGCAGCCCCAGTGAGGATTTCATCAGCAGTAAAAATGTGAAGGTAATTGCTTGTGATGGTGAGAAAGCTTGAGTGCAGCAGCAGCGGTGGCAAGACGGACGGAAGGACGGAGGGAACATTTTGTTCTCCCTGTGCGGGCTCTGAACTCTCATATTGTTCCTGGTGAAGCTGGGTGTCATTTATGATTCAAGGGCCCTGCCTCTCCACGAGGGAACAGGACAGTGCCATCGTGACATCCTCTGCACTCGTTTCTCAAAGAACGTCAAATCAAACATGCATGAGCCAGTGACAGGCTTGGCAAGTCGGTTCCCCTCCTCTTGCTCTGCTCTGTTTTTCTCTGCACTCTCCTTCTAAAGCTCCTTCTCCCCCTCCTTTTCTTCCTGGTTGAAAAAGCACTTTTCGAACACTGAGGCTTCCAGATTCTTCACCAGTTTCTAAATGAGGACAATGCTCATACAAGTATCTAGTCTAGCCTATATCCCCCATCCCCTCCCCAAAGTACACCATAACAGGACACATTATCAAACCATACTGAGCATTACATTACACTTCCTCTAAAAGGCTGGAAGTGAACACTGGAACCCAGGGAACCTTCTTTGAGCAGGTGCACGTTCAGCTGCCAAATGACTGCTTAAAGAATGCAGTACTGCGTATAACAGTGAACAGCAGACACAAGTGTTTAAGAAACGACAATACTAGATATGCTGAACATGAGTGAGAAACACAGAAAGAGAAACAAAGGCTGTCTTAACAGTAGAACAGTAGTGGGTGGGTTCGCCCGACGGCGAGACAGCAGACTGCAAGAACCCACGCCGTGTGAACGGCTGCCAAGTGTTTCACAACACTTCACAATAGAACCCTAACAGTTACGGAAATGTCAAACTGTCAAAACATTGATTTGTGTTCAACAGGTTTTAAATGCTTTACATGCTGTGGCTACGGCAACAGGACATATGAACCGGGGGAGAAGAGGAGGGGAACTGTGAAAGTTTCAAGATGATGAGCAACAGGAGCATGTTCAAGCCTAATGTCTCTGTGTTCCTAGCTATACAAGACCTAACCTCTGGGCACCACTCCAGGGTAAATGTCTCTAACCAGGTGTGGGGGAAAAGTCATTATTCCTTTATACTCTTTCCACAACATGGTAATAAATTGTGTCTTAAATATTGTCATGCAGAGAACTAAAAAGACATTCATAACGGTGAAATGTACTAAATGAAGTGCATAATATGATCAGATATGATGCATGTAGCAATGTCCATTTTTGAAATGCTGTATTTTAGCTGTACTTCACGTCAGTCTGAAGACAGAGGGGCAGCACCATTAGCAGCCGGGTAGACTGTGTGTTGGCTGCTTGAAGGACCTAGGTATGTCTTTTATACACAGTAATACAAGTTACTACACACAAGTAGCAACCCGTTCTCACACAGATCAATTTCAGCTGCCAACAATCAGATTATCCACTTCTTCCCCTTATCTGACTTCAGTGCCAGGCCACAGTTTACAAATAACGAGCTGTAGCCTATTCTCACTCTTTTTCTCCAGTTGAGTTTTTCCGCTCTTAAGTAGCCTACCCTGCCTTTTCCACCGGACCGAGTCAAGAGAGAGAATTGCAGAACTATTAACCTACAACACTAGAACCCCTTCTACCCCGATTGGCCTCATACATACACAGGAATGCAACGGTAGTCCGCCACACCGGCAAAATGTAACGACATTTAATATCGGCTAAAGGGTTTGCGTTAAATGAGCTGCTCTGAGGCCAATAGCACCTATCAGTGGTTAGAACATCACAAACGCCGTTGGATAACATTTACAGCATGCGAGCGGGAGATACAACAGTTATTCAGGATGTAACAAAAACAACAATCGTGTGGCTTTGTAATTGCATTACAACAGGTAGGCTATTTTGGAAAACAGGTAACTCGGCTGTAAGTATGGCACGACTGTTAGCTAACTGACATATTCGCGGCTTACCATTTCTCTCTATTAGGGATCAACGATTAGAGGTAGGATAAAATCATGTACCACTCAATACCCGGGTAAATGCAGTTGTTCCAGGCTACAATAATAAACTCTACAATTTGAAGACTTTAGTGCACCTCTCTCCCGATTGTTTATTTGAGGTCGGGGGCATAGACTACAGCTCAAGCAATTTCTCAGTGTGGGCTAAGGACAACCCACATGCACGCATTTAGCCTACTACACGTAACCTACAAATCAAAACTGACTTCAAGGTTTAATCACAACTAACTACAAGCTGTAAGTCAAACATGTAAAATAGCGTTGGCTAATGGCATTACGTTCTGATTCGAGGTTCGGGGTTACCCCATTGTTAGCGGAGGGTAGCCCTATGTCCAGCAAGTGGCGAACACATCTATCTAAAGCCATTCGTACACAAAACCCACAGCAAGGCGTGATTAGACGGACACGTAACTTACTTTCAGGTACGACTTCAATAAGGAGATGATATCCTCTTTGTTTTTAAGCCTCTTGTTTCCAGCGTACCTTTTAAATATACGATTACAGGATCAAATGCCTGAGAATAGCGCCCTACGTTGGTGTGTGAGTGACTGAATCAACTACCGTGGAGCACCGCAAGTTGAAGTGTCAAATTACACTGGCTATTCAGTTACCAGAGAGCCATGCTTGGTGGTTGCTGACAAAATATGTCCCAGACTCCAGAGGGAGAGACGTTGGAATACCTCGGTTGGGTGTGAGTTTCTATAGCCTATGGTGTGTAGCGTGATTTTCTTACATTGATGTTTTTTTTATTAGCCTACTGTGTGAGTGTGTTTTCCATACCACTTCAAAATCTATTTATGATAGCCTGTGTGATGTTGGAAAATAGTGTATTTGTTACATCAAAAAGATAACGTTATTAACCTAATAACAATGGTCATTATAAACAATAATAATTAATAGGCTAATATACGCCATGTTGGCCAGCTAAGAATAAAAAATGTATACAATGTAGACCCTACAGGCCCGTTAAAATGCAAACATAATTATTTGTAATTATTTTGTATTAGGCTAACTATCATAATTTAGCATCAACACAAAAAAAAACTTTGATCGGCATCTGATTGTGATTGATCATTGATGTAGGCTAGAACCTTTATGTATTTTTATAATATGCATGTCATAATTGCTGTATTATCTGCTGTCCTTGTATTATGGCTAAGACGCTAGGCATGGGCTATCAGCTTCCGTATTTTGCAGATCACCGATCTCCGATGGAAGCCTCGGAATAACAAAGACATGTTTGAGAGCAGCGGCGGTGGCTACAGCGGCAGGCTGGGCTGAGCGGTGACGTCAAGGAACAATGTCTCTCCCGACTAACACGCACGCATGCAAGCACACAATCACACACACCAGGCTCTCCTCGACTAGTGAAGCGAGGCTGAACTGGCCAGAGGGAGGGCCAAGCAGTTCCTAAGCTCGAGCAGTCCATCAGATAGAATGTCGCTCCTCCTGCGGTACTTTTTTCTTCTTTCCCTCTACCTCATGTAAGTTCAGTCCGTGCAACCCTTAAAGTTGTATATTATTATTATTACGTTTCAAGACTGTTATTAGCCATGTAATTCGACCCTACAGTGTGCCAAGTGCCCTATCTTTGTATATGGTGGTGGATAGCTACACCAAGACTGAAATTTCAAACTTCAGTCCGTCCAAAAAACTTATAAGTCCCTTATCCACTACTTTCCCCGAGCCTGGAACAGCTCCTTAAAGGGGGGTAAAGCCCGTCCATGACCCCCAGTGCTAACTGCAATCTTCCCCTTTCCTTCCTCCGGGGCTTCTGACAGTAATGTGGTTGGGGGTGTGTGTGGAAGGGGTGGTGGCGGGCAGCCTGGCCGTTTCTGTCACAGAGCAGTGTCTCAAGGACGCCCTGGCCTCCTGGTGGGGACTGTTATCCTCCCTGACGGGGATAAATGTGGCCGGTGACATCACTAACTCCGGCAGTCAGTCATTTTTATTTCGGGGGGCCGTTTCTTAGAAGGAGATTGTGTTCGTTCAGAGGCACAGGGTGACTGAAGGGGGAGGGGGAGCAGACAGCGGTCAATGTCACTGTGGTCCGGCAGTGAACTTGCAGCTTGATTTGTTTCTGGCTCGTCTGAATGATGATTTCTATCTGTAACATTCATCTGCGTGAATGATCTTGATATCTCTCATCTTGTAGCCTCCTTTGTGTTGATCTCAGAGATCACAGCGTTGACAATATATGTCTATATTACATATAGTATGTAATCAATTGCCAGATTTTTTTTAACCTAATGTACCTAGTTACACCTGTTTTTTTAAGGAAAGGTCAGAATACTTTGTGTTAAGGAGTGTCTTACATGAATAGTGGCAGTGTTGTGGTGACCACCGCAACGAAGCATGTGCACACTTTTGTAGCTCACTGCCGTATACTTTTCACTGGGATCCGAATACTATGTGTTCTGGCTCATCCATCAATTTTTTTGTGATGTCATCTGAAGGGGACAGGGTTCACTAGTATCCAGGAGACCTGCAACCAGTCCTTCAGCTGCACTCTCTTCTTCAAAGCCAGCTTGTAGTCAGAGCTAACCCAAGCATTCATAGCAAGAAGCAAAGCTCAGGTTCTCCATAACAATATGGCCAGATGGCTGCCAGGAAGATGGATGGGTTGTAGGTGGGGTGACTTGGGCTTGACTTGGCTGTGTGTATAATGCCAAACACAGATTCAGAGCGGTCTGAGTGGGTGTATCAGTACAGAGAACAAAGAATCTGTTCAGAGTGAAGTGTGTTCCAACAAGGCAAAACACTATCAAAGTAGCCAATGAAAAGTATCCAACTAGCTGTGCTGACATTTGTTCTGATTGACAGATGTACAGTATTTCAATCACAAGATAATTAAACATTTCTTCTCCCTGCACTTCTCAGTCTGCGCTTTTTCATGAAGAGGACTGGCTCTCCTCTGAGTGTGAGTCTGTGTGTGTGTGTGTGTGTGTGTGTGTGTGTGTGTGTGTGTGTGTGTGTGTGTGTGTGTGTGTGTGTGTGTGTGTGTGACAGGAGTGATGGATGCTGCTGGGGCTTCATATAGCTACATGATGGAGGGAGACTTTCAGTTGTGCTGACATCAGCCTCTCCCATTCAAACAGAGGTTTGATGGCTGTTTATAACTGCTACCTGCTAACCTACCGCCAGGCTCTGCTCTACACACCACCGAGAAAATACTTCCTGGCACCTGTGTTCAAGTTGCAGGTGGGTAAAATGCTACGATGGTGTATTAATAAAACAGGAGACAGTGAGCGTGTTCGTGAGAAGATGTCTGCAGGGTTAAAGGAGACTGAATGGATCAGCTCCCACTGAGAAAGGCAGAGAAACACTATGTGAAAACAAGACGAGAGAAATCCGGTCGAGTACCCTATTGATTCTTCCCTGAGCTGAGAAAAGGAGAGGAAGAGGGGAAGAGGGACAGAAAACAGATGCGACCGACTGCCAGCTTTAGTGAGTTCGTACGGCCTTTTAGAAATGGACTGCGTCTCTCTCTCTCCCTCTTTTCCTGTCACTCCTACTCTCTATTTTTTCTCTCCCTTTCTTTCCTCACTGCCCTCTCTCTCTCTTTCTCTTGCCCTCCCTCTCTCCATCCATCCTCCCTCCCTCTCTCCTGCTCTGTGTGTAGACTGTGAGTGGTGACCGATAAAGCAGACAGCCCGGGCCCCATGCTGACCAGCTTGGCTGGCTGTGAGAAGCAGAGAGGCAATCAATGAGTGCTCACAATAGAGCGCCAGCATCCAGATAGCTAACAGCTCCCTCAGGCAACAAGAAGGAGGTGGGGATGAAAGAGTGGGAGATGGAGAAGGAAGGTGGAGAGGGGGGAGAGGAAGGGTTTGTAGCTTACAGGTTTAAAATGTTGACGGGTGGTAAAAAAAAACGTTTTTGCTGTGGCATGAGTGTAACCATGAGAAAACAAACACCACATCATGCTCCTTCCCTGATTCTCGTCTCGCATGACTTGAGCAGAAGCAGTCACTTTATATTGAGAGATATTTCTCCGATTATAATATTGGGGTTGAAAGGAATGGCGGTCGTTCAGCCAGTGCTTGGGGTGATGGTTGCAGTGATGATGCTATTTATAGGCTCCTTCCCCTCATGGTGGCTCTGTTGTATGTTCGGCCCATGTGTGCATGCATGCGTATGTGCAAGCCTTGTTCAGAGCCCTTTTCCCCCTTCCTTATGCAATGCGGTTTCTGACCTTGGAGGCAACACAAACCAGAGGGAGCGTGTGAGTTGAGTAAGTGTTCTCTTCAACCTTTTTGTCATCCTTGACTGCACCGTCGACCACCTTACTCCCAGAGCTCCCTTCTGGAAGACAGAGCTATAGGAAACCCTGGTCAGGTCTTGTTTGTTCATTGTTTCAGATGTAGCATTACCGTACAACCACCAATACAACCAAAAGGGAAAGGTAGGGATTACATGTGTTACTCTAGACAAGAATCAACCTCTGTACGATAAATGTTTTGATATTTAAGCGGAAGGAGGAACGATATTGCCATGAGGGGCCTGACCAAGAAAAGAAAGTAATTTTCTCAGAAGCTAACCCTTTCTGAAACAGGAGCTTAAGAGAGACACCTAGCAGACAAGCCACCCAGGGTAGAGCCAATTCCTCACGATGACATTCATATAATAGCTCTGGTGCACAAAACAACTTTGTATTGATCGGCATAACCTTTTAAGCCAGTCGATCGCTGCACTCCAACTCAGTAGGATGCCTCAGTGTTGGCATGTTTTGAAGCAGAGTTTAGTTGCAGAATTATGCATTAAAATAATGTTTGTGTGTGTGTGTGTTTTGCACTTCTTTCAGTGTACCACAGCTGCAGACAAGATAGATGTACAAGCAGTGTGTTTGCATGATTCCATCACGCTTAAAACCAACTAGCTGCTGTGACTCATGCTCAAAGCACATTTTTGAGACCATTACAGAAAGACTGTCTCTTCATCTTGAGTTGGAGCCTGAATTAGAGACAGCAACATGAGCCAAGTGTAGTTGGAACAAAAATCGTTGGGATGCAAACCAGGCAGCCTATGCTGTTTGAGAGCACTGGAGAGACTTGACAAAATAAGATGATGCCACTCAACAAACAAATCGCAATGAACAGACAACTAAATGCACCACTCAACCACCCCACTTACAAAAAAGGAAAGTATCACGCACTAAAAAGCCTTCTATCCGTGTCTCTCAGGGTTGAGTATGTTCTGTGTTTGAGTGCAGGATGTGTCTTGGAGCTTTGCAGTCACAGAGCAGCAGGAGCAGGTATTGAATCTCCTCCAGAGAAAATAAATAACGCCCTTGTCTGCGAGTGACCAGCGTTTTCTCCCAGACTTTCAAGGCAGATCGAGTTACTGAGGGCCTTGACAGGAGCAGACAGGTTGTGTCTGAAAGAAATACCTTCCCATGCATGACATCACTCTGCCTGTAGGAGAGCTCCAGGGGACAAACCAAGGCACGGTTCACTCCCAGAAGGCAATGCTCCGTCCAAGCTTCCTGTTATGACCTCTTCTCCTGACTATTCTCTAATATTGTTAAAACTTTGAGAACATTTAGTTCTTTTTCTCAAAATCTCACCCAGATCTAATTTTCTGATTGTATTGAGAGCTCCTATTCAAATCAAAACATGGAGGAAGTCCTTCAGAATGGGATAAGGAAAGGCAAGACTAGGACTGTAATGCACAAAAGCCAGAGTTCGCACATGCACACACACGCGCACACACACACACACAAACACACACACATGTAAACACACACAGAGACACACACAGTCACACATAAGAGGCCGCTTGGAGAGAAACTAGGGTGCAGTAGTATTACCTCAGAGTCGATTGCTGAAATTAACTCCCACTCTATTTCCAACGAGGGTGGTCTCCCTTGGGCACTCCGGGTGACATTAAAGGGATTTGCCCGTGAAGATCTGACTCTATTACAGGAGATAATTCTTCCCAGACAGCCCAGACAGGCAGAGTTCATGCCTGAGAAAAGCTGGTCGCTCACCAGTTGCTACAGGCAGCATCTCAATTATCTACGGAGGCTTTCTTCTCTCTGTCTCTCCTCCTTGATTTGGACAGTGATGTCAGAGAAGACATCTCTGAGACAAGTGTACAAGATGCCCACATAACCTGGGATCTTCCTGTTCCGTTTTTGTTTGACTTTTCACAACCTTAATGACTGACAGGTACTGGAGAGGAGAGGCTACTTGGAACTTAGCACCGACTAACGTTTCGTCCTAATGTATTAAAATTCCCTCTGAAACCACAGAGGACACTGCCACCTACTGTTCGGGTTGGGGAAGTGGTTTTGGGGGGGGGGGGGGGGGGTCAGATGCCACAGGGGTAGATGTACAGAGCGTTAAATAACACTTGGTTACTGAGGCCAGTTACATTCATAACACTGATATGTGACCTGTGGGATAGCATTAGCATCACACACAGTGAGAGCTCTTAACCTATGCTCTAAAATGGGCTTTTGCACAGTGAGTAAACTTGAACTTTGACTAGGGAGTACATTGTTTTCTGAGCATTAGCAATTAATTTCCTCGTCCATGTCTTCGTATCCCCGGGGCTGTGACTGTAAATTCCCGGCAGTAAAAGCAAGAGCAGAATAAACAAAGAGCTAAGAGTGGACTCTGAACTCTCCACCTTTTTCAGGGAACTGTAAACTTTCTTTGTAGCCCCCTCCCTACTGCCTATCTACTGTAAACAGTGAGTCATCTTTTGAGACGACAGTCCTCCTGAACCATGAAACGATCTTCCATGGGCCCTCAGCAACTCCTACCACCTCCCATGCGGGCGCTAGCAGGGACCAGAGCCTGGTACCATGTGACCAGTTCAACTCCCTGTAACCCAGTAGTGCTCCTCAGAAGCAGGCCCCTGTTTGGAACATGTTGCCTGGCAACGTTCTCTGTAAACGCTGCACCTGGCAACTCCTACAGGAAACAGTAATTCGTCTCTGGAGAAACAAGGGTGGAGGGTTGGTGGTGGTGATGGTGATGTATGTGTGTGTGTACTGGGGGTGGGTGATTGTGCTAACCTACACTTTCTGTCCATTTCCATTTTTGGAATCTTACGCAGTCCTGTCAACCCCCCACAAAGAGCAGTCTCAAACCAATCAACCGCCCCTCTGATATACAACAGAAGGGTGGGGAGGGGGGGGCAGTACATGCCATTACCGACCACCCCACACTGCCTCTCTGTCTCATCAATTTTCTGTTATTGTTGGCAGTTGAGCTGAAGCCCCAGTATTGATCCGTCACTCCGGGAGAAGATAAGGTGGGGAATCGAGATGGATTCCATATCTATTATCTAATGGAATTCCTCCTCCTGGAAAGGGCTATAGATTTTCTGCCATTGAACCTGTGAAACTCAGAGGGTGTGCAAGAGAGAGAGAGAAAGAGAGAGAGAGAGAGAGAGAGAAAGGAGGAGAGAGAGAAAGAGAGAGAAGGGGGGGTAGAGTCTGTGTATGTGTTGTGTGTTGGGGGAGACCTAAGTGACACTGTTGTTGGACAGATAACTGCAGCTGGCACAACACAGAGGAAAGTGTCAGAGAGACTTTGGCTTCATGCTATGGGTGTGAGCAGGGAAATACGCCCCACTCAGAATGGATATTTACCTGGAGCACTCACCATGACTCCTTCTATCTGAGGACGCACACCAGCTCTCTCGTTCACTACCTCTCTCGCGCGCACCAAAAGACACGCAGAGAAAGATAGAGGAACAGAGAAAGAGGGAGAAGAACAGGGGTAGTTCATCCAGCTGGCCAGAGGCTGGTCTGATCTGCCTGCCTGCCTGCCTCTGTACATCTGTCTGTCCAGCTACTGGAGCAGTCTGTCTGCTTTCACGTTGCTTTATCACGGCATCAAGGAAGCTGTTTAGATCCTCTTTTTTAAATCAAAAACAGATAAGCATTGGCTGACCTCATGCTCCTAAAAGCCTAGTATTTCATATTTAATGCCCAACAGACCGCCGTATTTCATCCTTAACTATAAACCCCTTCCAGAGTGTTGGAGGCGAATCACTGGCACCATCGTGTACTGGTGTCCTGTCGGGATCTAAGCGTTGTGTGTAATAGCAATAGAAGTCCCCCATGGGGATTCACAGAACCCCCAAGACGAAATGGAGTAAATTAAAAACATTGAATATAATCCAACCTAGTCCGAGAGCCCGTCGTCCCCCTCTTTCGGAAGTCGTAGTCGGAAGGAGCCGCTCCGCCTCAGAGTCGTTTTGACAGAAACGGCGTTCCCTGGAAATAAGAAATCAATTTGTTTTTCTTAGCTGAGGGGAAGAATTGTGCTCCGCTTGAGCTATCTGGGTTGATAAGGGCCAGTCTAATCTGGGCCTGGTGCAGATGCATACATTGTGTTCTGAGTGATTGCTGATAAGGAGGAGCAGGCTTGGCTACTGTCTAGGTCGTATCTTGCATCTGGCAGTATAGTGGGTGGGGACTGCACGACATGCTGTTTAATGGTGTATGGTTTGGTATATGCCCGTTATTTTGGTGAACGGGTGGGGATGCATACACACACACACACACATACCCACAAGCATGTGCAAACATACAAGCACACACAGATCCATGTACTTCGGTGCAGGCAGGCAGGCACACACACCCACACCCCCAGTTTGTACCTAGGCGATAGCGGAGGTACAAGTACAGAAACAGGGCCTTCTCTAATGATTGAGGTGACAACTTTAGTGGGTAAATGAATGTTAGCTGCAATTAGAGGCCTAAGTAGTAACGTCGAACAGAGAGCCCAGAGCCCAGACAGGTCAGGAGTTTACCATGTATCACCAGGATTACATTCTCACACCCGCACACACACACACACTCCGGCACGCAAGGACGTCTCGAGGGCAGGGAGGGACAGATGAGATACCGTCTCCACAGTCAGAATCCAAGATGAGAGGTCTCAAGAAAGGAACATCAGCAAGGAAAAACTGGTACACCACAGTGTACCGGCTAGCATGGCAGTGTTTGTTGAAAGACTGGTTAAGAGCCAGTATTCAAGACACAACAATGAAGTAGATATGGCACTTTCTTTTTCATCCAGTTGCAATGGAACACTCTTAAGAGACCCCTGCTGGTGTCGGACGCAGTGTAAACGCAACACAGGAACTGGATGGGACCGGAGAGTTCAACTGCAAACAGACAAACAGACCTGTGTTATCACGGCAGACTCTAGGGAGAAAACACACACATTCAGGCTGGATGTGTCTCTCTGCCATTGGCAAGTAGCTACCCTGAGCAGTATCAGTGGATACAGAAAAGGATTGTGAGCCCCTGTGTGTGGGTGTGTGTGTGTGTGTGTGTGTGTGTTTGTGTGTGTGTGTGTGTGTTTTAGTGTCCTGTGGCGTCCAAAATCAACTGCCTGTGAAAAATGAGGAGGAGGTAGAAGTGTGCAGGGAGGTAGAGAAGTAATGGAGAGGGAGGAAGGCAAAGAAAGGCAAGGAAACATAGAAAGAGAAGGAGGGAAGGGAAGTCTGTGTGTTTGCGTGTGTGAGTTGGGGGTCGGTCTCCGACAGGTATTGATTCAAGAGGTCTCCCATGGGGAATAGACACAGCTCTAATCCAACACTGACACACAATTCACTGAGAGTCCGAGAAAGCGCGAGAGAAAGAGTGATAGAAAGAAGGAAAACGAGAGAACGAGAGAGAAAGAGAGTGTGGAGAGGCTGACGAAAAGAGGAGGGAGAGGCGAGCGGAGCGATAGTGAGAGAGGAGGACTCAAGTGAGGGATGAAAGAGGGATGTAGACAGGGGTTGGAGAGGAGAGACGGATGGAGGGACGAGGGGAAAAGCAGAAGGTGGGGAGGGAGTGCGGGCCGTTGATTGAGTGGAGTGACAGAGAGGAGGTGGGGAAGAAAAAAGAAAAAGAAAAACAAGGGAGGATGGAAACGAAGGTGTGGAGGAGTTAGTGCCTCCTCACATTCTGTTCAGCCCTCTCAAGGCAAGACTCCAACAGGAAAATATTTACTTTTTAAATGATTTGTTCGAAACCAGTTCTTTAGATTATTTGTCTTCTCAGTGTCGTCTTTGTTTTGTATTAACGAGCTGAGGTTTGTGTGTGTCTGTCTGTGCTGGAGTGTGGAAGAGGCATTAGTTGAACGTGACAGTGAACTTAATTGGACATAATCAACCTTCTCCGTCTTGACCAACCACAAATCTGACCTGCATTCCCTCCATGTGAATCAGACAGCACCCTCTTTTGGCAGGGCAGCGCAACCACACGCGTGGGGGCCACTGTTTCTAGAAATTTTGTGCGCAAACTTTTTCGGACTAATGTGTCAACGTTTGGTATGCTGGAATATTCGGCGTCCTCCTATTATAAACTGGGGTTTCCATGGCAACCATAGGTCTTTTGGCATGAGAGTTTTGATCAAACCTCCTCCACACACACACACAAACACGCACACACACAGGAAAGAGCACAGCTTAGTTAACGGATCCCTCGACAATAGTGCACAGCTTGCACCGAGCGAATGAAACGAACACCAGAAACACCTTCCCCGAGCAAACTGTTACATCAGCCAGATCTGGCCGAGTCTCCACATCACATCTGCTTCTGTTATTAGACTTTGAGAGAGTCCTGCTGTTAGGGGGCTGAAAACCATCTCCGACCTCGCTTCTTATCTTCCCCTCCTCCATTACTCACTCTCCTTCCCTCTTTGTGCTCCAGCAGTCTCTCCTTCTCTCCCTCATTTCTCGGTCTTTTTCTATATCTTTCTCTCAAGCTCATCCAGAGGGATGATGATAGCTATGCTATACAAAACCGTACAATTGACCCACAGACATTTTGTGGCTTTAGAGCAACACAAACACTGATCAATTATTTTCTGATAGTACAAACAAACAAAAAAGTAAACTAATGAAATGTACCATCCCCATCAACGGAGAGTTCATGAGTGTGCATGAGCCATTGTGTATTGGTATGCGGATTGTATACTTTCTCACAACATTTGGCTATTGAAATTCTCCTTGAAGTTATTAGCCTTTACTTTAATTTACTTTTGTTCAACCTTTATCTGCAGCAATGACTACCTGTCAGTGTGTGGTACAGGGTCTTGCAGTGAGCAAGCAGCTGAGAAGATTGATACTGTCTTGGCTGACAGGGGTGAGAGTCTAATGGAATACAGAACATTATATTATAATGCCCCTCGTGTCTGTTTGCCAATACAACCTTGCTTGTCAAAAGCTCCTAAGTGGCATAATTACTTGTACAACCTTCTGGAGGTCATACCCGCTTGTCCACCATTAGAGTCAGTGGAAGCAGTTCTGAACGGCACATGTGTGGGAGGTCTGTCCCACTCTGTCTCTATCCCTCCCTCCATGTCTGGACTTTCTCCCTCCCTCTCTCTGCCTCTCCCTCTCTCTCCGCTTCTCTCTCTCTGCCTCTCTCATGAGAGCTGTCACACTCCCTTTGGTGTCCTGCTGTTGGTAAAGTATTTGCCAGCCTCTGCCTGAGGGCATATGATGTAAGAGCTTTCATTTTTTAACAATTATATCCCTAACACAAGCCAGACCAAAGAGGTTTCTTTTCTGCTGACTAGGACAATAGTCCAAGGCATGAAACGCAACAGCATTAGCTCCATATGGCGGAGATCCGATATTTGAAATAACACACAGGCCAGAATTCTTGTTGATGCCACAAACTGAAATGAGATTGGCAGTCTTGTCAAAAGCTGGCAATTTGTGTACCATTAAAGTTATAGTAATCATTAACATACTCAAAGTTTTATATAACTGGCAGAGCAGAAAAGAACATGTGTGAGTCATACCCGTGAATCAGTGACAGTTACAGTTAGGAGAGACGGCAAGCAGGCCAGACTGTTTGGACCATCAACACCATACACCACAGCGTTTTGCGTTGCCAAACACCAGTGTAGGGCCAACATAAACCGTGGTTGGCCGGACCAGTATCAAACTGGCTAGCTTCCAGGCTAACTAAGCATGCTAGCCTAGTGAGCTGTCCTTCTCAACAGCCCTCCATCTGTCATTGGGAAGCTGCAGTGTCCACCCCCACCCCCCAACCCTCCAGGTAGCGACTCTAGTGTCTGACCAGCCGGACAGCTAGGTCATTATTACAGGAAGAGAAGGGCCTCAGAGAGAGGCTGTGTGTGTGTGTGTGTGTGTGTGTGTGGGGGGGTCTCCTCTCTCCCTCTTTAGTCCCAGTTTGGCGCTAAACTCTGGCAGATAGCTAGCTTGCCGCTTGTCAGCCCTCGCAGAGACCTAATGCATTTCCGCTAATTAAACAGTACCCGAAGGGCAGGTTAAGATCCAGCACTGTTAAAAGCGGAGAGGCCTTGCTACATGTTTTGATGCAGAGCTGTGAAAGTATCTTATGGCTGCACAGAGAGAGAGGTGAGCAGGTGACAAGGAACAGCAGGATTTACTAAGTGAGGTAAGTCCAAATTCTCCTTGGAAAGGATTGCTTTTTCGGTAAAGATTGGAGCAGGACGTAGGGACAAAAAAAGAAGAAAGCAAATCCTTGTTACTGTATTCATCTGCAGTATGTTTACAGCATTTACAACAACTCATACTTGCCACTACAGTAATCTGTTAACTAAATGTCCATTAATACATTTTGTTCCTCATATTGTAAAGCCAATAATCTACAGGGTGTCACTGAATAATGTTCTGTTTCTACAACCGTCTTTGAGAACACTCCCCTGTATCCTGGCCATGGTCACGCCACATATCGCTGCTGACCCACAAGCCCCTTTTTGCCAATTTGCATAAATCACACTCTAAATCTGACAGTTACTAGGCAGCACGAGCGAGGACACGGCCAGCCCCCGTGCAGAAACCAGGCCACCAACCCAGAGAGCAGGGAGGCCTGTGCCTGCCTGCCACAGTGACAAATGTGTCCAGAGCTGACTCTAACCGCCTCCTCCTGTGTGTGTGTGTGTGTGTGTGTGTGTGTATGTGTGTCTGTCTGTTTGTGTATGTATTTATGTGTGTGTTTATGTCGTGTTTTCCTGTGTGACAAGACAAAAAAGGATAAGGTGCTTTGGGCTGAAAATAAAGCCTTGACATCGATCTACGCATGCCCCTGATTTAATGTGAACAACAGAATCCAGCACAACAGAACTCCAGAAAATTGTGGGATGTCTGTATGTGAAGAAGAGCAGGAGCAGTGATCGGTCACATCAAGGTGACTGGTGGCCGAGTCCAAGTGCTCCCCCTCATGCCTGGCCAGGGACAGGGGCAGTTGGAGATGTATTAGAGCATTGTAACAGGCTGTGAGCCTTGGCTGAGAGGTGCAGTGTGGGACATTAACAGCCTCACTCTGCCTCGCACAACCTCACAATACTTGCAACCATTTCACGCAGCCTCTAACAACCTCACAATGCCTCCAACAACCTCTCGTTGCCTCCAACTGCATCACTGCATCCACCTGCCTCCAACTGCATCACTCTGAATCCACCTGCCTCCAACAGCATCACTCTGCATCCACCTGCCTCCAACAGCATCACTCTGCATCCACCTGCCTCCAACAGCATCACTCTGCATCCACCTGCCTCCAACAGCATCACTCTGCATCCACCTGCCTCCAACAGCATCACTCTGCATCCACCTGCCTCCAACAGCATCGCACTGCCTTTCCACCAGCCAGGTTGAGGATGCAAAAGAGGAGTAGCCTCTTTGACTCACTAGTTTGAAGTTAGTTACCTTAAGTACAGTACTGAAATGTAAATACAAGCAACGGAAAAAGGACAGAAAGCATTCCAAAAATCATTATCCATCCAATTGCAAAGTAAAAGACACCATAGAGAATAAAAGCCCATGTGACTGAGAACATTTATCATCATAATGAGAATGATAAAACCACCACATCTAATTGCGTCATGTGCCTTTGAAAACGTTCATCTTAAAACTCGTCGAAGCGAGTCCTTCAACAAAGCCAAAGCACTCGATACTGAGGATGAGATGAGTTCCTGAGCACTTGGAGGAGTCCAATTTGGAAACTCCATTTGGCTCAAGAGTGTCTCCCCTTCCAATTAGACGAGAGCTGAGGCTTACTGTTGAGCGAGGCAAATCTGAAGTGACACTCTGAAAACAACATGGAGAGCATGGATGAGTCAAGCAGAGCGTGACAGCCCTGTCATTATCTTACAGTAGATGGACCACTTGGCCCCCCACTCCCCTAGGAGGAGACGCAGGAAATAAAACCCCTACATAGACTGTGGCAATGCCGACGATAGACATGAACGCTCGCCATTATTGGGTGTGCTCAAGCCTTCGGCGAGAGCACAACCTTTGTTCTCTCACATATATATTATTGGGTGTGCTCAAGCCTTCGGCGAGAGCACAACCTTTGTTCTCTCACATATATATTATTTTTTTTATTTCTTTTTGCCCCCCTAAAACTCAGTCAATATTTGGCCTACATAGACAACGTAGGTGTCAAAAGTTTCGTCTTGGTAGCGATTGAGTTGCTTCTATTGGAATTTACGTTCCGTTGCATGGTTTAAGCTTCAGTTAAGTTTTTGTGGCGAAAAGTGAAGCTAACGGTGGCTAATTTGCTAGCCACAGTCACTGACGTTACTAACGTCACGAAAACACGCGTGACTACCTTTGCCAGAACATTCGTTTAGCATCTGTTAACTTGGGGGATAGCTAGGCTAACTATAGCTTTACTGCAAGGCAGCTGCAGAAACGCCACAAGAAAAGAGGCCAGGGTGATAACTATTTACTCATTTTACTTTGTGATATGACACACAATTGTGATGTGTAATGTACAATATAAGCTGATATTATTAAGGAAGTACATCTACTTTCGGAAACAGTAGTCTACCATTTCACTGAAGTATTAGCATCATGACATTAGCCTGTGTTTCCCGGGCAACACATACTACAGTGGTCTATGATGTAGCGTTATCTGTTTTCAATCGTTTTTTCAATTCCTCACATATACATTTTCGTTGTAGGATTTATTCTGACATTAGAAAACGATTTGTTGGTGAAATTACCATTACCTGTGGTTTCAAACCAGTGTAGCTCACTGCAACGCTGTAGCTTACGCGAGACACACTACAAAAACATCTAGCTACAGTACACAGCTGTTTAGGAAGTCAAACGGCGACAGAACATGTTCGGCACTCCCCTTACTTAAATCAAAAGTCTATCTAACTACTAACCTGAACTTCATTGCCACAGCATAAACGTTGTCAATCTGTTCATGAAAATAATTAATTTCAGCCTAAACCGTACAACGGAACGTTAAATCGAATTCAACCAACGCAATCGCTACCAGGACGAACACAGCAGTAGTCTAGTACTGTACCGTAGTAGTACAATTTACCGGGGCAGCTTCTCCACACAGGGCTATATCGCATTTTGCGTTGTTACTGACAATGATCGCTACCAGTGAGCTTTTTATGAATGAGCAATTTTCCACTAAATAAATGTCAAGCTTATTTACGTTTTGGGGGGCATATTTTCAGTTAGCAGATGGTACCGTTTGAATCGCGATTCCATCTTCTACTGCCGGGGAACGTCGTAGAATAATCTTCAAAGGGGTTGTTTATTCATGAATGAATGCAATATGAGTAGGCTAAATGCCTGAAAATATCATGAGAAGGGAAAAACTTAAAATGACGTTTAAATCATAGAGATTAGGTCAATTTTTACACCGGTCTGCACTAATGTCACGAAAACACGCGTGACTACCTTTGGCAGAACATTCGTTTCGCATCTGTTAACTTGGGGGATAGCTAGGCTAACTAGAGCTTTACTGCAAGGCAGCTGCAGAAACGCCACAAGAAAAGAGGCCAGGGTGATAACTATTTACTCATTTTACTTTGTGATATGACATACAATTGTGATGTGTAATGTACAATATAAGCTGATATTATTAAGGAAGTACATCTACTTTCGGAAACAGTAGTCTACTATTTCACTGAAGTATTAGCATCATGACATTAGCCTGTGTTGCCCGGGCAACACATACTACAGTGGTCTATGATGTATCTGTTTTCAATCGTTAAAATAAACATTCCTCACATATACATTTTCGTTATATGATTTATTCTGACATTAGTAAACGATTTGTTGGTGAAATTACCATTACCTGTGGTTTCAAACCAGTGTAGCTCACTGCAACGCTGTAGCCTACCCGAGACACTAGTGTGAGTAGCTAACAAAAACTCCTCAGCTGTTCAAGTCAAACGGTGACAGAACATGTTCGGCACTCCCCTTACTCAAAAGTCTTTCAATAGTTGAAACAATCTGACTACTAACCTGAACTTCATTGCCACAGCCTAAACTTTGTCAATCTGTTCATGAAAATAATTAATTTCAGCCTAAACCGTACAACGGAACGTTAAATCGAATTCAACCAACGCAATCGCTACCAAGACGAACACAGCAGTAGTCTACTGTACTGTAGTAGTACAATATACCGGGGCAGCTTCTCCACACAGGGATAGCGCACTTTGCGTTGTTACTGTTGTTACTTAATGATCGCTACCAGTGAGCTTTTCATGAAAGCGATTTTCCACTAAATAAATGTCAAGCTTATTTACGTTTTTGGGGTCATATTTTCAGTTAGAAGATGGTACTGTTTGAATCGCGATTCAATCTTCTACTGCCGGTAACGCCGTAGAATAATCTTCAAAGGGGGTTCTTTATTCATGAATGAATGCAATGAGTAGGCTAAATGCATGAAAATATCACGAGAAGGGAAAAACTTAAAAGGACGTTTACGTCATAGAGATTAGGTCAATTTTTACACCGGTCTGCCAAATTTATTCGTTTTGATTCAACGATGAGGATGCCTTTTGCAGGGGAAATGAGAAGATCTATTTCATTCTACACTTCACTCGTATTTTCAGTTGTTTATGAGCAGCAAAAAAAAATGCTTTTAAATCTATGTAATTTTTATAAATAATAAGTATGCATGTTTATATAAAATATACAGAAATATCAGTTTTAAAAATGTCATTCAAAAACGGACCCCTGTGCAACCGACGCAAGCAAGCACACCCTACAATTTCCCCAGAAATTGTACCCTCTCTAGTTAATATTTATCTCTGTGTTTGACACCGCTGTTGAGCAGACTGAACCGCCAGATTGTCCTAATGGGGACACACACACACACACACACACACCTAGGTGACTGTCGGTGTGACTCAAATCCAAACAAACGATCATTTTGAATGTTGTCCGTTTTTGCACACACATCGCTGTGTCTAATTAAATAAAGTAGAGAGGAGTTCAAGGCCCGTGGGAGGAGAAGTGAGGAGTCCTTGGTTGTGGGTAGTGCGAGGATGATGTCACGGGGTCTGCCGCCCCTGGCGTTACGCCCTGTTCTGACACTGCAACTGTTTACACAGCCCTCTCCAGAGAGACACTCACATTGCAACACCCAGGCAGGACCCTGCACACTTATGTAACACCATCTGTGTGTGTGTGTGTGTGTGTGTGTGTGTGTGTGTGTGAGTGTATATGTGTGTATGTGTGATACATAGGGAGAGGGGAGAGGGAAGGAGATAAAGGGGGTGAGAGAGAGAATGAGAGTGACAATAGGAGTTAGAGATGAAAACCAGAGAAAGAATGAAAGATAGAAGGAGAGAGAGTGGGCGAGAGAGAGAGAGAGTGTACAGTACTTCAGCTGTGTTTCAGGTCTGTCTGTTAACTGAATGGTGATACAATAAGACATAACCTCTCCTTTGATGCTGTTATGGTGGCGGATTAACATTGCAGACATGAAATGCGCTTCTACAAACAAGTTTTCACAGCTGTTAGTCACAACAGCCAAAGCCTTAATGCTCTGCCCTTACTCCCTCGCAACACAACCCCGATCTTACATGGGAATTAAAACAACACTGAAGTGTCACTTTCCTATTTCAAATAGTGATTCATTTTTTAACCTTTCCTGATTCAGCTCCAAATATGAAGAACGAAGATGAAGAATAGTGATTGCGTCACTTCAACAAAAGAGGAGACTGGCTGGTTAACCCAATCAGGATTCAGGTGGAAACGTTTAGTTGTGCTCTGACAATCCCACGCTTCAAAAGCACTTTTGATGTTTCCCCTATGTTTTTCCAGGCCACTCACGCATCAGTGGTTAGGTGAAAAACATGGACTCTAAGACAATATTAGAAACGATGCCTGCAGGGGTTTCTTTGAAGCTGAACGCCAGCCACAGCCAGCCAGCCAATTGATAGCGTGCTACTCTCACCATTTACACTGACAATGCTGGCCTTCAGCTGGAAATACAAAACAACTTTTTCCCTCCAAACCCCTGTCAACTCTGGCTAATCAGAACGTGGGTGTCTGGATGATCCTGTGGGACTATTCACTTTCAGTTGGCACCTTTTTTCTTCATGTTTGGTTGTATTGGCCCCCTCCATTAAAGTGTATTCAATTCTAAAGTGAGTCTGGCCTTGTAGTTACGTTCTTTAAAATAATGTATGGCATCCAATGATTCTGAACACAGCCAAGTAAACATTCAGCTGGACAGATAGGCTAGAGGTTTCATGTCGACTCATCTCCACATGCATCCGCATCAGTATCTCATCCCTTCAACCAGGGTTGTAATGTAACGGGGGTGAAATAGACACATGGAATGTATCGGGACTGTGCTCGGGACGACCATGATTAACGAGGGGGGGAATTGTAACGGGGGCAAATGTCATAAAATGAACATGTGTTTGGGGGTGGGACAGCTTGTCTCTTTCTGTGGATTGTGTGTGTGCTCGTTAGACGTCCCTCTGCAGGTGTTCCCGATTGTGTTGACTGATTGGCAACCTACGGGATTGGTTGCGGCGGCACATAAAAACCGAGATCTCCATCCATCGTGACACGCTACGGACGATGAAGATTTACACACACTACGACAAGAGTCTGAACTAGCTACTCGCCGTTCGGAGCCCTGAGCGATCGGCCAAGACGACTACCCAGAGTTCTAGCAACGCACGCATCTTCCTCGGCCTAAGGAAAGTAATCACGGCAAAACGTGATCACGGAACAATTGGGCCGGGGGTCAGAATTGTTGTTTAGTGCTCATTATTGCTTCTTTGCCCCAGCCTGAACGGAGTGGCGAGAGCACGGGAGAACTACACCAGGGCCATATAGGCGTTGCCGGACGGAGCGCCTCGTTCAGCCAACCTCCTGCTGGACTCTTATAGGCTAGGCCGGGGGTTGGGTCGTGAGAACCCTGGACTGTGGTTGGCCTGTGAGCCGTCCCTCCTTTTGAGCCGTAGATAGTGTAGTAAGTTACGATTACACGTTCCACTGGCTGCCTGGCGCCGGCAGTGCCTTTATTTGTATGTTGCAAATCCCCGTTTCTAGAGCACTAGATGTCCACGTGGTAACATTATGTGGTGGTGTTTACCCGTTGTACGGTGTTCATTTTAGGACATCCTCAGATCTCAGACTCAAGTGTCAGACTCAAACGAAAAGGCGTCAAGTCTTGGACCAAAAGTCGTCAAACTCAGGCAAAACGGCTTCAGTCTCAGACAAAACGCTCTCAAACTAAACTTTGTCAGAATTTTTTGTCAAAGCTAGATAGATGAGGGAGCTGTTGACTAGCTTTCTGAATTAGCTTAAGTAGCAGCTTTTAAAGTGAATACCATGGTGTTGTTTCTGTTAACTGGTACAGCAAGAGAACTTACTTTTGATATAATACGAAATAGTTGTTTTCTGCAAGCTAGTTCACTCGTGTAAAGTAAACCCATAGTCCTCTGGTTGCCATGGATACTACAAACAAACTTGGCTAAAGAATCATAAACGTCATCAACACGCAGCGCTACGATCTGAACAACTGTTCCCATAGACATATATGTACAATCAATATCAATTAAACAGGCACTGGTATAAATTCTTTGATTGTACTGGCAAAGTTTGTTTGTAGTATCCATGGCAAACAGAGGACTGGTATATATCAAAAGAAACAAAACCATGGTATTCACTTTAAAAACTGCTACTTTAGCTAATTCAGAAAGATAGTCAACAGCTCCCTCATCTAGTGAACTTTAACAAAAAAAATCCTGACAAAGTTTAGTTTGAGGGCGTTTTGTCTGAGATTGAAGCCGTTTCGCCTGAGTCTCACGACTTTTGGTCTGAGACTTGACGCCTTTTCGTTTTGAGTCTGAGATCTGAGGATGTCCTAAAATGAACACCGTACCGTTGACTGAATTGATTGCACCGTTTGCACAGACGATTGTAGTGCCGAGTTTATCACACCTTTTTACACATACGATTGCAGTGTGACTTGCTAGTATTGGTTTTGCACACGTGACACTTACTACGGAGGTTGCACACGGTCATTTAGATTGCTCTAGCCACTTCTGCAGCTTTGACACATACTGTCCACTGCCGGCGCCCAGTCTAGCCGTCTTATCTATGAACTACTTCTTCTGCTGGTATTTTATAGTGCAATAGTTTTACTGTTTTAAATCTTGTCAGTAAAAATCGAACCTTTTTTTACGAATACGTTTCTGCATTGTTGTGTATCCGAGTGTCAAACATTTAGAACCTGCTACGGTTACAAATTTGGCGTAGTCGACAGGATCCTTGACGTACACAGCAATATGGATAATGGCGGGCAGCCAATAGCGGGGGCACAACCCCAAGTAGTAGCCGCAATGATGCCATGGTTCATGAGTGGGCCATGGGTGCCAAAATATAGTGGGGAAGGGGAACCATCCAGATTTCTAGATTGGCGAACCCAAACTGAGGCTTTTATTCGGGCCCAGGGGCTAAATGACAAACAGCGGGTAGACTTTTTGTTGAGCATATTGGAGGGGAAAGCAAAAAGAGAGGTGGTGCTGTTGGCTGAGGCTGATCGACATAAGGATGTAAAGATTCTAGACGCCCTGGCAAGGATGTATGGGGGCCGGCAACCAGTATCCCTGCTGCGAGTACAGTTCTTTAAATGTAAACAAGAACCTGGAGAGGATGTGGGCACGTTCACTTCGGCAGCGGGAGCTGCACCACAGGTGGAGAGCGAGAGCCCCAGGGCACGGGCTCGGAGGATGAACTGCTGCGCACCCAGTTCGCCATGGGCCTGAGGCACGGATTGGTCAAACAAGAACTGCAACAACAACTCAGAAGGATTACAACGCTTACGTTTGTCCAGGCCTGTGAAGAGGTGAAAGCATTAGAGCGTGAACTGGGCCACACAGAAGAAGCCCAAGTTTGCCCAACCGTTGCCACAACATTCAAGAGGGCCTCAACAGTTACCCCCGATTGGCAGCAAATGAAAGAAGCCCTTCGAGCCGAATTGCGTCAAAGAGTTGACAGAGCAGATGAGCCTCCTAAGTAAATCCATCGTCGAAAAGCTGCAAGGGCGCTTGAAAATACACACACACACACACACACACGCCAATCCAAAACACACACACAAATGCAAATGTAAAAAGGACCCTATCAATCAGTTTGAGGCAACCAATGTTCTAACATGTCATCAGCCGTCTCGGTTGTCCAATGGACCGGATCTCGGGGTAGCGTGCGGAAGAGGCATCTGTCGAGTCCAGTCAGGAACTGGTATCTCTATGAGATGGCCTGGTTCAGTATCTAAAGGCGAGATTGTTGCTCCTCACCCAATCTGCCTGAATAGTTTATGACGGTGACAAGGATCTCTGCGTGTGGGAACGTTTCGCGGCTAACCTTTAGCAGCTGAGCCAACTGAATACAGGTGGTAGTGGGTGCCTGTTTGAGAAGGCAGTTGTTGAGGCCTGCGGCCAGGATACGTTTTCCGACACCTGGATGAGGCTCCAATTTGGCCAGTACCCCTTTAAGATGGTAAAAGGTTGCCCCTGGAAAACTATCCACCTGAACATAGGCATCTCTGAACGGGGAAATGCGTGAAAGGTTGGAGTCTCCTTTAACAAGTATGGGTTTCAACACCTCCAAATCCCAGTCGTCCACCTTTCTCCTACTGTTTGGGTTTCTGAAAGGCTCCAAGCGCGTGGACAGGCCGGGCCCAGGCTGCAGGTAATCCCATCGCCACTTGCCGTTCACCCGAGCCAAGCACTGTCACTCTGAGCACTTGTTCCGCCACCGCCCTGGGCCCCTGCCGGATATAATCTGTACGGTAACTCCCTGTCAGACTCCCAAAGCCGTTCTGAATAGGAACAGACATGGTGGTGGTCAACTGGAACCGTCTCAAAGGTTGGTCAACTCCCTGTTCCAGCGGCAGTCAGGGTGTGGCAACTGATCCAGACAAGATGGCCATTGTCCGCGATTGGGTTGTGCCCACGACCGTCAAGCAAGTGAGGTCGTTTTTAGGCTTCGCTGGGTACTACAGGCAATTCATTCCTGCTTTCTCCAAAGTCGCCGCTCCACTTCACCAGCTCCTACAGGGCCAGGCTAACAAACCTTCCGCCCCAATCCAGTGGGCAGCCTTGAAACATGCTCTTCTTAGTGCCACCATACTAGCTTATGCGGACTTCCAATTGCCCTTCAAGCTGTACACAGACGCCAGCCTGGATGGTTTAGGAGCGGTCCTGGCCCAAGTTCAGGATGGAAAAGAGCGTGTCATAGCATACGCCAGCCGTAGCCTCTGTCCGACTGAGCGCAACAACAAAAATTACAGATCCTTCAAGTTGGGAGCTCTTGGCCCTGAAGTGGGCGATCACAGACAAATTCAAAAACTCTGTGGGGGGCCCAAGTTACGGTGTTCACGGACAACAACCCGCTTGTCCACCTGGAGACCGCACGAGTGGGGGCAACAGAACAACGATGGGTGGCCCAACTGGACAACTACTCGTACGAAATGCGCTACCGACCAGGGACGGCCAACCAACACGCAGATGTCCTGTCGCGACTTCCAGGGGAGGCCACCAGCACCACAACACAGGTCACGGCGTGCACGGCTACAGTAGAATCCGGCTCTGGCTCAAACCTATGGGTGACGCGGCCCAGAGCCCATACCTACAACTCCTCTAGCCCTGGAGGCAGAGCCGCCAGTCACCGGTAACCGTTCGGCCTTGTCCCCACAACTCCGTTGCCTGCTCCGAGAGTGGGACCATCTGGAGCTTCAAGATGGAGTGTTGGTGAGGCACGTCACTGAACCTGACACTGGGGCCCCAGTAAAACAACTTGTCATCCCAGAGGGCCAAGCCCGATCGATATGGGAGGAGTAACACAGAGCTGCAGGTCATGCTCACGGCGACAAGATGATGTCCTTGCTTAGGAGAAGGTTCTTTTGGGTAGGAATGAGCGCAAGTGCCTGGGCATGGACCACCGAATGTACCACATGTTTGGTAGGAAAGCTGGGGCAACAACCAAAAGCCCCTTTACGCCCCATTCCTTCCAGCTTTCCATTTGAAACTGTGGCCCTGGACTTTCTATCACTCGGTAGGCCTGCGGACCCCTATCAATACATTCTGGTCATCACAGATCTGTTCTCACGCTACGCACTGGCCGTGCCCACTAAGGATCAGACGGCCGCTACAACTGTGAAGGCACTGTGGACTGCTCTCATCCTCCCATTTGGCCGCCCAGAACGGATCCTCACTGACCGAGGGGGAGCATTCGAGTCGGCCCTAATGCAACAACTATGCGCCATGTATAGTTGCAGGAAGGTACATACTACCCCGTACTACCCACAGGGCAACGGGGCCTGCGAGAAGGTTTAACCGTACACTTCTGTCCCTGTTGAGCACGATCAAGGTTAAGCACCAGGCCCAGTGGCCAGCTCAGCTCCCTGCCATCCTGCAAGCATACAACAATTCCTCCCACGCTAGCACCGGGATGACGCCACACTACGTTGTGTTTGGCCGCCACGCCAGGCTTCCAGTGGACATGCTACATGAAGTTGCACCGCCTCAACAAAAAGCTGATCTGGACGGGTGGGTTCGAACACACTATCACTCACTTCTACAAGCTTATGACACAGTACGGGGGAATGCGGAGCGACGTGCAAACTGGAACCAAATACGGTATGAACGCAATGCCCGTACTTTGCCGTTGCTACCTGCGGAGAGGGTGCTAATTAAGAACTTTCGCCGTCGGGCTCAAGGTAAATTGGCTCCCATCACCTTTTGTAGTTGTCTCCCAGCCTTACCAGGACCAGCCAGTATTCACTGTACGGCCAGAGGGTAAAGATGGTCCTATTCGAACGATCCACCGTAACACATTTACATTTTTACATTTATTCATTTAGCAGACGCTTTTATCCAAAGCGACTTCCAAGAGAGAGCTTTACAAAGTGCATAGGTCACTGATCATAACAACAAGATAGCCACAAAACATTGCGAGTAGCCAAAACATGAAGCACACATTGTGACCAACCAAAATAAGTGCCAAAGGGAAGAACCATAAGAGCATGTAGTTAAACAAGTTACAATTAAACAACATGAACCGCTATAAGTGCAAGTGTACCTGTGAAAAAAATAAAATAAAAAATAAAACAAGCAACAATAATAAAAACAATATATCACAGCGAGTACAAACATTTTAAATCAGTTACCACTAACCACAAGAGCAACAAGTCTCTAAGCAAGAGTCATTGTGATTCTTGAGGAAACTAACATCGGGTCAAGCGAACCATTCCTAAGTACCGTTGTACTCCCGGAACAAGTGCGTCTTGAGCCTTTTCTTGAAGGTGGAGAGACAGTCAGTGTCTCTGATGGAGGTGGGGAGTTGATTCCACCACTGGGGGGCCAGACAGGAGAAGAGCTTGTGTTGGGACCGGGCGGTCTTGAGCGGTGGGACCACCAGGCGGTTGTCTGAAGAAGACCGTAGGTGACGGGTGGGGGTGTAAGGCTGCAGGAGAGACTTGATGTAGACGGGTGCAGTCCCGTTCACTGCTCGGAAGGTCAATACCAGGGTCTTGAATCTGATACGGGCCATGATAGGTAGCCAGTGGAGAGAGATGAGGAGCGGGGTAACATGGGAGCGTCTGGGTAGATTGTAGACCAGGCGGGCCGCCGCGTTCTGAATCCTCTGAAGAGGGCGGGTTGCACATGCTGGGAGACCAGCGAGCAGCGAGTTGCAATAGTCCAACTTGGAGAGGACGAGTGCTTGGACTAGCAGCTGGGTGGAGTGCTCAGACAGGTATCTCCTGATCTTCCGGATGTTGTAGAGGGTGAATCTACACGACCGGGAGACCGCAGCAATGTGGGCCGTGAGGGAGAGCTCGTCGTCCATGGTAACCCCAAGGTTCCTGGCAGAGGATGAAGGGGTCACCGTCGCAGATCCCAGGGTGATTGAGAGATCGTGGGAGATGGAGGGTTTAGCCGGGATGATGAGAAGTTCTGTTTTGGCGAGGTTCAGCTGGAGGTGGTGCTCGGTCATCCAGGCGGAGATGTCTGTGAGGCAGGCCTCAATCCTAGCTGAGATCCCCGGATCGGTCGGGGGGAACGACAGGTACAGCTGCGTGTCGTCAGCGTAGCAGTGGTAGGAGAAGCCATGGGAGGTGATGATTGGTCCAAGTGAGGTGGTGTACAGAGAGAAGAGGAGGGGTCCAAGGACGGAGCCCTGTGGGACACCAGTGGAGAGCTGGCGAGGTCCCGACAGTTTGCCTCCCCAGGAAACCTGGTAGGATCTTCCCGACAGGTAGGATGAGATCCACTGGAGTGCAGTGCCAGTGATGCCCATCTCAGAAAGTCTGGCAAGCAGGATCTGGTGGTTAACCGTATCAAACGCTGCAGAAAGGTCCAGCAGAATGATAACGGATGACCTGTAAGCCGCTCTGGCAGACTGGAGGGCAGTGGTGACTGAAAGGAGGGCAGTCTCTGTGGAGTGGCCAGTCTTGAAGCCCGATTGGTTGGGGTCAAGCAGGTTGTTCTGAGAGAGAAAGTTAGACAGTTGGTTAGATACAGCACGTTCAATTGTTTTTGAAAGGAAGGGTAACAGTGATACCGGTCTGTAGTTCTGGAGAACGGCAGGGTTAAGGGAGGGTTTTTTGAGTAGAGGGGTAACTCTAGCCTGTTTGAAGGCAGAGGGGAAGGTGCCAGAGGTGAGAGAGGAGTTTAGGACATGGAGAAGAAAAGTTATGATGGAGGGGGAGATGGTTTGAAAGAGAGGGGAGGGTATAGGACCAAGGGGACAGGAGGTGGGGCGATGAGAGAGAATGAGGTCAGAGATCTCTGCCTCAGACAGGGGAGAAAAAGAGTTTAGACATTTAGTTGGGTCAGTCATAACAACTTGAGACCATGTCCTGGTGATCCACCACCAACCAACCGCACCCTGGCAAACCCACATGGAAATGACACCTGGCAACCAGTACCGTTTGGCCTTGCATCCCACTCGCACGCCAAGAACTGATGCCACAACAGCAGCAGGAACCCACAGCCGCACTGTTGAGACTGGTCGCAGCACCAACAGCCCCCACAGCAACGCTACCCCCTGCCATTGCTCCAGTCGCCCCCGTCTTCCGAAGCCCCTGGCTCGACACAGCCTCCGGATAGGGACTGTGCACGATCTAGTAGCTCCTCTTAATCTACCTGTAGATCATGGCCCAACCCCAACACACCGTCAAGAGACTAACGGGTACCTCTCCAAGGTACCCAGCTCGCCACAATCAGGGCCAACCTCCAGAGCAGTACCACCCTGAACATTGAACCAGACAATAGTGCTCGGGACGACCACTGTAAACAGGGGGGGAATAATTGTAACGGGGGTGAATGGACACATGGAATGTATCAGGACTGTGCTCGGGACGACCACGATTAACGAGGGGGGGAATTGTAACTGCGGCAAATGTCATAAATGAACATGTGTTTGGGGGTGGGACAGCCTGTCTTTCTGTGGATTGTGTGTGTGCTTGTTAGACGTCCCTCTGCAGGTGTTCCCGATTGTGTTGACTGATTGGCAACCTACGGGATTGGTTGCAGCGGCACATAAAAACCGAGATCTCCTTTCAACGTGACACGCTACGGACGACGAAGATTTCAACACTACGACAAGTCGGAACCAGCTACTCGCTGTTCGGAGCCCTGAGCGATCGGCCAAGACGACTACCCAGAGTTCTATTAACGCACGCATCTTCCTCTGCCTAAGGAAAGTAATCACGCCAAAACGTGATCACGGAACAATTGGGCCGGGGTCAGAATTGTTGTTTGGTGCTCATTATTGCTTCCTTGCCCCAGCCTGAACGGAGTGGCGAGAGCACGGGAGAACTACACCAGGGCCATATAGGCGTTGCCTGACGGAGCGCCTCATTCAGCCAAACTCCTGCTGGACTCTTATTGGCTAGGCCGGGGGTTGGGTCGTGAGAACCCTGGACTGTGGTTGGCCTGTGAGCCGTCCCTCCTTTTGAGCCGTAGATAGTGTAGTAAGTTACAATTAGACGTTCCACTGGCTGCCCGCAGTGCCTTTATTTGTATGTTGTAAATCCCCGTGTCTAGAGCACTAGATGTCCGCGACTGAATTGTTTGCACATGCAGTGTGACTTGCTAGTATTGGTTTTGCACTTGACGCTTACTACGGAGGTTGCACACGGTCATTTAGATTGCTCTAGCCCCTTCTGCAGCTTTGACACATACTATCCACCGCCGGCGCCCAGTCTAGCCGTCTTATCTATGAACTACTTCGTCTGCTGGTATTTTATAGTGCAATAGTTTTACTGTTTTAAATCTTGTCAATAAAAATCAAACCTTTCTTTACGACTACGTTTCTGCATTGTTGTGTATCCGAGGGTCAAACATTTAGAACCTGCTACGGTTACAGTAACTGTCACATATATCTTAGATTTGAATCTGGCTGGCCAATAAACACCAGTCCTGGACTCGAATCACAGCTGGACATCGGAATAATATCCTGGGTGTGTCATTGGGTATTCAAAAGCTTTTATGCCACCACTCAAAACTCATGGGAGGTGTTTCTCTTATTATAATGCTACTCAATCTTGACAAGCAAGTCACTAGCCATAATAACTGCTTTTACATCCAGAAGCGTTGTGACATTTCTCAATGTCAAATTTGGGGGGCTTCTTCATCGGCATTTCCCAATCAAACATGGTTCATGTTTGATTGAATGCCAATAAAATCAAAGATATTATTGGCAGACTTCAAGCTAATTTGAAGGTTCACTGCCGATGGATGGGTAAAACACTTGCTCAGACCTCTTTCTGGTGTTCCTGGATATACATTTGTTTTTATAGCATCTCGTTTCGTTCCTGCTTCTCTATTCCAACTCAGTTTGGGTTTTTCCTGTGGAGATGTCTGAGTGCATCTTAATACCACGTAATCCATTTGGCAATGTATGTGCCCTTCCACACATTGAAATATAGGTTTGAAGTAACATTTCTTTAGGCCTACCAGGTTGAAGATACAGGTCCATCCACACATACTCCTAAGTGCGAAATATTTCATATTGTGGTTTCTTTATTGAGGCTTCATGAAACATGCAGTAGGCCTATAGGTTCAACTTCAGTCACCTAATGCGTGGCTAATGCGTAGCTATTGAATAAGGTCGTCACTCTGTCTGGACTCAGGTTGTTCCTATCGAGTGTTGGGCCAGTCAGGGATCACGCTGTGTATCCTGATGTGGCCGGCGACAAAAGCTCTGACAAGCGTGAGGTCAAAGCATATTGATTTCCAGCCCCACAGACTCAAGTGAATGCAGAGCTTTGCACTCAAAGCCTTTCTGTGTGTGTGCGCGTGGTGGAGGTGGTGGCTGAGGCGGACGGAGAAAGGTGAGAAACGACGGTTGGATTATCCCTATCATGTGCTGCTGGCTCGCTGGGACTGAGCGGTATATTTGCCCTCCAGTGTGATGGGGGTTCCGCCTGGATGCCTACATATATTACCCTGTGCCAGATCAGTAATCAAAGGAGTAAGGATAAAAGGGAAAATTGAAAAACGCATGTATCCTACTTTAGGTAACCTAGGTCGAAGGGACTGTTGGACAAGGTAGTTGTCATGTGTATGAGGTGGGTTTGTGTGTCGGCGAAAGGGTTGAGGTAGGCTGTTTTTCGAATCCGTTGTTCAGTCATCTTTTGCAATTTTGCTACTATAGTGCAAACATAGCCCCCTCTGGGCTAACCAATTACCTTGCTCTTACCTGCTGGTTGCCTTTTCTGATGGGTGTCAAAAATTGTTGGGACAGCGGCCTTGTCTTTCTTTCTCTCTCTTTCTCTTAATCGTACAAGCAAGGGAGTGACTGAGAGCCGGCACAAAAGCTAATTCCGCCGCTGTCACATCCGATCGTCAGTTACCCCGCAAATGAGCTGCGGTAATGACACTCGCCTGATGGCTCGCGTTCAGACACATTTGCGGAGGGTAATGTCTGATAGAAATCAATCCGCAGTAATATGCAGGAGAGCAACGGCAAGGTAATTTTCAAGGGGGTGGCTTTCATCCATTGTCCCTGGCTTTATGCTACGACTGTCAAAATGTCAAACTCAAACTGCACAAACCTTTTAATGATGTGTGCAAATAAATGCAAATGTTTTACAGTAACATGCTTGCGGTATCCATTGCTATAGGCCCAACTGTCCAACTGAAATCTTATTCTAAGAGGTCAGAACGTAGGGAATCTGGACGGTGGAATTGGACCCAGACAGAATAGTTCCTTGAAGATTTTTTAAGAACATGGGTTATGAGCCTACAGTGGATGCAGTGTGAATACAAAGGTGATGTAGCGGAGCCATGTCTGAACCTGGAGCTGCACGTGACATGACATCCCCCACCGGCTCATAACACATGAGATTAATCATTTAGACACCTACAGCAATAATAACGCCCATTATCGTTTAATTACGTGCAGTAGGCCTAATATAAAAAAGTATTGGCAAAACAGCATTAACACGAGTACACGGACAACCATGTCCATTATTGCTCTCATAACCTAATAAAATGATGTAGGCCTAGGCTATGATTATAGTTCTCCCTTTGAAGGCGGCCATTCGGCATGGCGCTTGTGTGGACATGACCGCTGCCACGACAACATTATGAATTATACATTTCTCCCGAGACAGAACACATTATGGGATGTAAGAGGCAATATAAGCGAATCTCCCTTTTTATTCATGCCAGTCCTGGTTTAATGAATCACTATGAGATTGCTTTCACTGTTGCCATTAATCAGAGCTTTTCTGCTGGTGATTGAAGAGGGTAATATGAACAGGAATACCAATGAGACGAGAGAGATGTGCAAAAACCGAGAGATGGAAAAAAAACAAAAAAAACAATGACGCCTGCCGATATCGACACCACATATCTACTAAACCTGTGATGTACAATGTTGAATGTCATTTGTTTATTTGCAGACCAAGAGGTTCTGGTAATATTTAGATTTTGGTCATTGTGTCATGAATGTGTGTGTGGTGGTGTGTGTGTGTGTGTTTAGGGGGAGGGGGTCATTCAAACAGCCACTGTTGCTATAATAATTGCTCGTCAGAAACAGTTGAGCACATTTACATTTAGTACATAATTAATGCCCTGCTAAGCCCTAAACACAATGCGGTTTCCCTTAATTACACTGGAATCTAAATAGCATTAGGCTATTCCTGTGCTTCGTGGAGGGTTTGTCCACAGAACCAGTGTGGAGTTTATCATACTGGACTAAGGCTGGGGGGGTTTATATTTCAATGTCTCTACCCTCTGGGTGGGTCATATGCTCAGCCTGGATCCCACACAGGTGACTGGAATAACAGGAACCTGCAACACAGGAACAGGATGTAGAGGTCCCAACAGTACCTATAGGAATGGGTGGGGGATGGGGGGTTACCAGGGGTCCAACTAGAGACTACAACAGAGTAGTGGACAGGTTTAAAATACATTAAGTGAGGAACATACTTTATGTTGATAGCAGAGTACATCTGCACAGTGTGGCGTCTGCTAACTGTCCGAGGCCGTATGGTAAAGAATGTTACCTGTTGTGCGAACTCTGTGAGTGTAGCATACTGTAGTCCACTTCATGCCCAACATTTGACATGATGCAAACTAAAAGACTCTCCTGTGAGTGTATTTGATCTAATTATCCCTTTGAGTCACTGTTAGGCAATCTTCTGACTGATTCTGGTATTGATAGTGGAAAGGGAAAGGTGTGGTCTGCAATCATACAGTATGCTGCTCAGATACGAGTACAATTACATCCAGGGGTAGCTAAAAGAAAGTGCTATCACACACACATAATTCCCCAGTCACTGTCCACACACACCACCCAGTCTGGAGTGTACAGCATGGCCATCACATAGGGCACTCCATCATACTGTCACTCACATCTGCTGGCCTCTCTCATTACCGTTCCATCCCAAACGCTCTCTCTTTCTCCCTCCACCTCCCTCCCTCCCTTCAACCGAGCAAACACTTTATCTGCCTCCTCTACAGAACGTCCCTTTCCCCTCCACTTCTCCCACTACATCCTACTACAACTTACAAATGATCTCCGGCCCGTGGTGGGGTTGTCGGGGGTTGCGGACGATGCCATGTCCTGACTCCCCATCTGCTGAAGCTATCGACCCCGACTCCTCGTTCTTCTGACTGAAAGCAAATGATGTCATACAGTTAGTGTCTGTCATTTTATGTTGGTTACACAAAGAGAAAATGGAAAAGCATAGATAGAGAGCCTGCATCAGAAGTCAACTGCTGGCAGAGGGAGTTCAGCTTTGTCTCCGCAGGGTGTCCTCTCTGTTTTCAGTGTGTGTGGATGGGGCTGTAAACTATTCCAGGCTGGCAAGTGCTGTGAGGATTAGGAATAACAAAATTTAGATTTTCTTCAAAAGCACAATTCACTTCCCTGGTGCTCCAGTGCAACGGAGGGACAGACCACTTTACATATCAGCACCTAGCAACCGGCAGATGTACAAAGCTCACCGCTGGCCAAACTGTTCTTCTGAAAGACAGGATGAGCTAGGGTGAATTATTCTAATGCTTAAGAGAACAAGGAATGGATGCATAGCATTCTGAAATATTGGGTTTGTTACCAAATAATCTACTGGGAACAGGAAGAAGAAAATTACTAGAAGACAGCTGCCAATTTTGCTCGTGTACAGCCATGTCTGAGTGAATATAGACATAATGACACTGATAAATGCCTGTTTTGTCGTCTCAGTTTTGTCTGTTCCCACTGTTGTTTCCTGTCGCATGCTGTTAGAAAGGAAAATAGAGGTAAACCCTCCACCACTTCGTCTCTCCTTTCATTCCGCATGTGTGAGGCCCCTGGAGGCCCCAGGCTCGGCCCCACCATCTGGTGCTGGAGGCCCAGAGCTGAGGCTGTCAGTACCCAGGTGACAGACACCGTCCTCCAGCCCAGCTTTCCTGGCCAAACCCCTTTTTCTCCCTCTCTAGTGCTGCATATTAAACATCCTTCTGTCTCTTGCTCGCCCCCCTTCTCTGTACCTGATCTCTCCACTCATCTGTTTTTCTACCACAATGTCCTCCTGTATCTGATTAGTGCCCCGGTTAAGTATCATTCAGTGTTACTCAACCAGTCGGCTCACTGAAGTTGAGGGAGCCAAAGGAGGGAGGGAGGAGAGATACCAACAGCTTGTGCCCTGTGAGTTATGTGGCAAAGGAAGAAGGGGTAGGAGATGGGCAAGGAAAGAGAGACACACAAGGAGAGCGAGGGATCCAATGAGAAAGGAAGGGGAGGGCCATGGAGAGAGAGAGAGAGATCAAAAAAGAGGAGAGGAGGGGGGACTCCTGGGACAGAGCGACAGGGCCGCATCGGAGGAGCCTCATTTTCCAACGCCATCTGTTACCAGTCCCCGAGTTGAAAGCTCCACTTATGTCAAACCTCCCACCGCCACACACACACAGAGGTGCGAGAGACCCCGGTATACCTAATGAGTCTGGCTCTCCCCACTGTCATCTTCCCTCCCAGCAAAAGCAGCACAGTCTCTACCCACCCACTCTGTGTCATCCTGTGCAGTGATTCGAACGGTGGGCATCACCCACACGTTAACAGTACAAGCTGAGATAAATGAGGCCGCCTGCCTGTTTGTAGGTCATTGTGGACTACAGTCTCTGTTGTACTGGTGTAGAAATGTATGCAGAAAGGTTTCCGAGTGTTTGGTTTAGCTGTACATCTGCTCTCTTTGTTCTGAGTAATTCATGTGCATCTTCAAGTTGTCGGTTCTACAAATAGCTTGCCTGTGCTCTTTTGAACAATATCAGCCATTGGGTGTTTTTAATTACTTATGTTTCTGGATGGAGTTTGTGCAGTAGTCCAGTAATTGCTGAAGAGAAGACAATCAAGGAGAACCATCATTATGTTCCTAAGGCAATGGTTTAGCCTGTCAAAAAATTATACATATAGATCTGAAAATGTGCCAGTGAATTTCCTTTTGCTCTATGGGCAAACTATAGGCCCACAGAGTGGTCTGCCCTACATTTTAGAGTGTTAAAGTGTGTCACATCCCTGGGTTCAAGCACAAAAATACAACCTTGTGTTTGAGTGCAGTCTCAAAGATGTTCGACTTGTAGAGCCGCCTAGACTCCAGGCACAGAATGGTGTGACAATGCTCTTTGGGGATGCTACCTACATGAAAAATGAAATACAGGGTTGCAGTCACGTCCAATAGACAAAAGTTTTGCATTTTATCAAAGAGGTGAAATCTAATCCAAGATGAACGACTGCTGCCAAATAAGGTGAGTAAGTCTTATCCTTGTGAGTCGAAGATACAGGATATTTATATGCAAATAATCTGAAAAGGTCACAACTCGTTTCAATACTACTAGACAAAGAAAACAAAGGTCTGGATGCAGGTAGACCTATAAATGCTTTTTTCTTTTTACTAGATAGGTGTGTTCTGTCTCAAACTACTAGCTACTCATGCATGCCTTCCACAAATCAGGTAGAAACATGTTCTAAATGAGATGCACAGATGTTAGCCATGAACAGAGCATTGTTGTTCATCTAAAAGGTAAGAGCCCCCACTGGTGGTGAATTGTTATAACAACCTTTGTAGACCCATTGACAAAATATTTAAGACCCAAGATATTCAACGAAGTCTATGACATGTGGCATGTGCTTATTTATGCACCTTTTCAGGTTTATGAACACACTGTGTTAAATGAGAATAGTCGTGTAACTTAACAGGAAAGGTCTTCAGCAACTATAAATCCGTCCGTCATCTGCCGCTTGTCCGGGGGTCGGGTCGCGGGGGCAGCAACCTATGCAGGGAGGCCCAGACTTCCCTCTCCCCGGCCACTTCCACCAGCTCTTCCTGGGGGACCCCGAGGCATTCCCAGGCCAGCTGAGAGACATAGTCCCTCCAGCGTGTCCTGGGTCTTCCCCGGGGCCTCTTCCCGGTGGGACGTGCCCAGAACACCTCACCAGGGAGGCGTCCAGGAGGCATCCTTATCAGATGCCCGAGCCACCTCAACTGGCTCCTATCGACGCGGAGGAGCAGCGGTTCTACTCTGAGCCCCTCCCGGATTACCGAGATTCTCACCCTATCTCTACGGGAGAGCCCGGACACCCTGCAGAGAAAACTCATTTCGTCCGCTTGTATTCGCAAAATCTCCTCCCCGACACGGAGATTGCACTCCACCCTTTTCGGGTCTATAACCATGGCCTCAGATTTGGAGGTGCTGATTCACATCCCAGCCGCTTCGCATTCGGTTGTGAACCGCTCCAGTGAGAGCTGAAGGTCACGGCCCGATGAAGCCAACAGGACCACATCATCTGCAAAAAGCAGCGACCTGATCCTGAGGTCACCAAACCAGACTCCCTAAACGCCCTGGCTGCGACTAGAAATTCTGTCCATATAAGTTATGAACAGAATCGGTGACAAAGGGCAGCCCTGGCGGAGTCCAACCCTCACCGGGAACAAGTTCGACTTACTGCCGGCAATGCAGAGCAAACTCTAGCACTGGTTGCAACTGTACATGTACAGGGACCGAACAGTCCCGATCAGGGAATCCGGTACCCCGTACTCCCGGAGCACCCCCCAAATGAGCCCCCGAGGGACACTGTTGAACGCCTTTTCCAAATCCACAAAACATGTGTAGACTGGTTGGGCGAACTCCCATGCACCCTCCAGGACCCTGCCGAGGGTATAGAGCTGGTCCAGTTCCACGGCCAGGACGAAAACCACATTGCTCCTCCTGAATCCAAGGTCCCCTTTTTTAAAGAGGGGAACCACTACCCCAGTCTGCCAGTCCCCGATGTCCACGCGATGAGTCGTGTCTACCAAGACAGCCCTACAACATCCAGAGCCTTAAGGAACTCCGGGCGGACCTCATAAATTACTTGTTTAAAGATCCCATGACATGCTGTTTTTGGATTATTGTGACGTCACTGAGGGATTTTCAAAACCGAGCGTTTGAGCTCATTTTCTCAAAGGCGGAGAAGAATACACAGGGCTTGGTTTACACCTATTGAAATTTCTAGCTACTGGGGGACCAAAGGCAGGCTAGGGGAACTCATTAATGTTAAATAACCTCCTAAACTGAAGTTTTAATGCTATGGGACCTTTAATTACATACAAGCATCAATATTAAGATTTAGAAAATGTGACAACCAATGACACATTAGAACTGCATAAGAGATGTGATGCCCTAAAAAGCACTGAATTCAACTTCACTGAAATGGTCAAGTTGAAACAAAGAATACACAACAAGAATTTTCAATTTTTTTCCAAACTTTTTTTTATTTGATGACAATATACAAGAACATCTTGAGCACGAAGATCTTTCCTGGTTCACCCGTCTCACTGTTGGGACACAGGAAAACAAAAGTCAAGGAACATCAAGGAAGCGTCTACAATCTACTGACATTACTCAGGGACAAAATTACATCTGGGAGCTAAAGGTATTACTATAGGAAGAAGTTGACTAGGGCATCTAGAAAAAGGTAATGATATACAGAGCTATGTCATGTATCGTTACAAAATAGCTTTACATGGCTAGATATAGTTACATTGCAGAATTTAACTCAGGGCAATGTAGTCTGGGAAAGATAAATCTGACAGATCATGTTTTGTACACATTTGCGAAATGGTCTGACAAATGCCAGGCTAAGGACTATATGCCCAAACGTGTCATTCACTGGTGTTAACATGAACGATTTTAGTCTCATTCACCAGTTTAAACATTTTGAAAGTCAACCGTTTTGACAATCTTTCTTAAATGTTTGCTTCGTTTAGCATTTGTGAATGTTAGCATACAATCTTTAAAGATGTTAGCTAACCAATAGTCAGACTCCAAAAGAAGTGATGCCAGTGGTATATACTTCAATTTATAAGTGGGTAAATACACAATTACATATTAGCACAAGCCAGCTGTATTTAAGGGGAAGAAAGGCTTTGTCTAGGGAGGGTAAAATGAGGATTTTAAAAGTGAAGAGAAGGGTAATTTGAATGTTTGGAGAGGTAAAGGGTAAGGCTGTGGGAGACTAGGGTGAAACATGCAGATACACAGGTCTATTAGGACATGGGATGTCATGTCGAACACAATAGAACACCATGCCTATTCTGCTTGTATACCTGAGTGACACCTTATTTCTGCAAAAGAAATCCATGGAAGGCCAAATAAAAGGCAAAAATTAAGAAGGTAACATTAGACTATTGAGCTACTAAGAAAACTGGGATCATGTGGTTGTTCCTATGCCATCACAGCCTATTGTGTCAAGTCTATCAAAGATTAAATCGTCAATTTGAGTTAATTTTAAGGATCTATAACCCCATTAGTGCCCAGTTTCAACACAAAATTAGTGCAATAAAATACTTTATTTTTTAGGAAGTAACTATTTTAAACTACTGGAAGGCACAACTATATTTAGAAAATAGAGTAAAAAGATGGTAGTGTGTAAATGGGAGGATATGGGGATGTCTTAGTTAGCTAGGACCACCACTCATAGGGTACTTATGCACACTGCAGTTAGTCTATTTCATAAACAACTTTACCTTCTACAGTCCCGTAGAACAATAAGAAAGAATGGAGGGAAATAAACAGAAAATGGTAAGAAATGCTAAACTGACAAATGGAGGAAAGAACAAAGTGAATTCCATGTCTGTCCTGGGCTTACTGTCTGATCTCCTTTAAGATGCACTAAAAAACATTTTATAGGTGAAAATGACAGCATGCGAGCCCCACCCCTTACATGTGATCTAGTGCATAAAGGAGACCAGGTCTAATGGCCAGTGGTTAAACTGATGGATGTGCCCCGGTAAGGGAGTGCATTACCTTCTTGCCAGCGGCGCCAACACTGGCTTTCTTGGTGCCTCGTACTTTCTTCATTCTGTTCTTGCGTTCCTTGCGCTGTTTCCTGGAGGACTTCTTTTTCTCATAGAGGCCGTGCTGTTGGAACAGGAGCGTTACTACTTCTGCAAGCTTCGCCACAACCATAGAGAAAAACTTGGGTGTGTAACATATGCATGTTTGTGTCTGGGAATAACTTAGTTGCATGATCAAATTAGCTTCCTAGGTGAGTTCTGCTCAGAAAGCTATATTGCACCATAAAAGACAGGTATTGCTCAGGGACCAAGCATTTCAATGCAGATCTTGAACTCCCAGTTTCAACTTCACAGGATAAGATATTGGTGACACTTTAGTGGAGTGATGAGATGCACATCAATCAACACCGCGGTTCCTCACCCTGGCCAGTCTGTGCTTGGGCTCGTTCTTCTTGGCGTAGTCTAGAGAGTCGTAGACCATGGCAAAGCCTGTCGTTTTCCCACCACCAAATTGGGTCCTGAAGCCAAATACAAACACCACATCGGGAGTGGTCTTGTACATTTTGGCGAGCTTCTCCCTGATCTCAGTCTTGGGGACTGTAGCCTTGCCTGGATGCAAGACATCAACAACCTGACAGAAGACAGGAAGTATGGTCACAATCTTGCTAAACACAGGCACAACACCGCTCTGATGACTTATGAGCAAGTTAAGCGCATAGGCTTACCATCTGCTTCCTCTGAAGCAGCCGGTTTGTCATAAACTTCCGGGTCCTGACCGTTACGGTGTCGTTCTGCAACAACAGAACCATTTTCAAACAAAGTCCTATTTAGCATCAGTACATCAACACATTCCATATCTGGTCAGGAATAAGACCACAAATCTTGTCTTGTGAATAAATTGCTATTCATTTTAAGATGGCTGGCTCTGTAAGAATAATTGATTCAGTTCAATTTCTAACTACTCAAAACAAGAACAGTCAGAACAGACATCGTTATAGAACAAGGCAATTTATCAAGCTTAACATGGTAGAAGCATCGTTTGTGACATTTCTTTGGATGCTAGGCTAGCTCTACTAAGGTAGCATACTCTGATAATCTTCCTACGATGCAATGCACAATACATAGACAACAAATATAACATGTTGCTCAACACTAGCTACGTAAATAGCTACCAAAATAGCCATCTATTCAGCAGTTTCACACTAGGGAAGGTTGGCTAGCCAACTAGGTACTACCAACTGATGCCAATGTTGCTATCGTTAACAGATATTGTGTGTGCAATGGCAGTACTTCTGGCCGTTAAGTTATTCGATTGGCCATTGTACACGTTTAGACGTATAAACTAACATTAATATTACAATTCGGAAGAATCTCGCAGGACTATAAAAACATGCCATAGCTCATTAACAAACTAGCTGGACAGTGTGTGCCCCAATACCGAAAGGAGACTGCTAGGCCACAGGTTTCATCCAGTTTGATAAACCGCTAACAAGCAAGCTCATCGTCTTAATAATTAAGTACTTTTGCAAAGGACATCTTCAACTAACATTAGCGACTTGTAAATACATTATGTGGTCAGCGATGGCGAAGATAAAAAGGGATTTATTCACAAATTTTGCCACAACACTCACCATCTTGGCGTTAGCCTCTCTCAGGGACGTAGAAAAGAAAGAAGGACCCGCCGGAAGCCAATAAAATGCCTGAAATTTAGAACGTGCCGCTTTAGTTTGCCTGATGAAAAATATATTAAATGGCGCTAAAGCTATTGTATTTCGTAGCCTAATTTTGTACAAATATTCATATGTATTTTATTCAACAATGAACGACTATTCTGTGGCCAAGAATAATTCATAGAACAGAAATTGAATTTTTAAGTCAAATTAATAGCCTGAACGAGTAGCTAGCCTATAAGTTGTGTTTCTACCTAAATGCTATGAGGAACCTATACACCTGGCTGCGACACCCTGTGAACACCTTGAAAAATAATTCTTCAAGAACTCAACGACAGATACAGTTATGCTCTGTCGAGACAACTATCATCTCAGTATGCCTGCGCCTCGTCCATTAATTGTATGTAGCGGGACAAGTTATCCCTTATTTCTCAGGGTGAGAAATGGTTGAAATGCGTGAGAAATACAAGGTGTTGCGTGAAAGCGTGAGAAATGGCTGAAATGCGGTGGGTAGGCCTGTCTTTGGATTTAAATGAATCCAGTAGAAATCCGGTAAATTTATAGAAATTATTGATTATGCCGCCACAGAGTTCAGATTAGATAGTCAAAGTAAAATAGATATATATATTATTTTATCCCAGGAACATTTATTTTATCTCTTGTAACATGGAACCTATACTTTGCATGTTTACATGCCTGTTTTTGTGGTTATGTGTCTTAAACTTTTATCAGTTCAATCAAATTCAATGTTTACTGTAGCCTACAACCAGCCCATAACAACAATCGAGTAGGGCTGTTAGAACGAATAAGCAAACACAATAAATAGCCCACTGGAGCAATTTGTTAATTTACTTGCAGGAATCAGTATGTTTGTCTGTCTGTGTGTGTCGGTGTCTGTGTGTGAGAGTGTTTGTTGAATTTTTTCCATTATTGCTTTATATAGGGCACTCATTCTGCAATGTCCAATTGAATGCCAAGGTTTCTAGTGATTTCAGCTTTGCATCTGTCCTACATTGCACCATGAAATAATCTCTTTAAAGGCCCAGACAGTGAGAACAATGACAAAAACAAGCCATAATGAAGTCCTCCACATTAAGGAACTTTATTTATCTGTAACAGTGTCCTCTGGCATTGACGTTTCTCTGAACATTAATGCATTAATTTGATTCAGAACTGAAGTCAAGTTTGTTTCATATCTTATTGTGCAACAAATGTTAGCCCTCTATGCAAACCGCTGGCCTAAAGTGGGTTTCCAATTCAAACTTGGATGCCTTCAGAACAAAACAATCAAACGTATAAAAGTGCAATGCTAAGTATTTACAAATGCTTAGCATGACATTGTCCATTCCAATTGTAAGTCATGAGGCTTTGACACACAATGTTTCACTTCAAACAATCTGAATACAATGTATCAGTAACTCATAAAACAAATCTATGAAATGTATGTTGCATCCATGGATTGCTTGTTGACAATTTAGCTGTTATAATGACAAAATACAATCAGCAGAGAACTATGATTATGGTTAGGAAATATGTCTTCATAATAAGTTTGAGCACTTGATGGACACTTGAACAGTAAGCTCTCATGTTTCACCCAATTTGAAACCGGTTGTAAAATAATAACATTAAACCCTTGCATGGTGGAAAGTGGAAATCTTCCAGCTGCTAAAAGAGAAAAATCTAAAACAATACAGTGTTTTCAAAAAATAAATCTTCTCAAATTCATAATATAGTATTGACTTAGTCATTTAAAAATAAATATTTATGTTGAAGAGATTTGACAAAAAAGAAAATAAATGTCCACTCCAACTTTCTGTTTACTGTATGTAAGGCATGGGTAGAGAGACTTGACACTAATGATTTAGTAAGGTAATAAAGAGAATAGTTATAGCACAGTGGGGATATATGTGTAGTTGTCCAGTATCACATTTCTGATAGATTGAATTGGCTATGCCTATAGGATGTAAATTACAGCAGATTATTTGATCTTTTAGAGGAAACGTGAGCAGGGACTAGAGGTAAATCCAGACGGGATAGAAATTCCCTCATACAGACTTATTCTTGTCTACACATGCACTTCTGCACTTCTTCATCTGTAATGCACTAGGAGGCAGTCTCACAGGTTGTGGGGAACAAACAGTCCTTAATATATCCTGATTCAGCTTTTGTTATTTTGAGAAACTGTTCTGCAAAATTATGTTATTGAAAAATAAAATGCATAGAAAATCCTTTCAACTTTTCAAAACATCTCATGGAATCTCATTCAAAAAATATTGTTAGGATCTACACCATTTCTGTAGTCATTTGTGGTCTCCTCTCCATGGTTTTCTCAGATGTAAATGGAACTCAAATATTCCAATCAATTACACAAAAGTATTCCAAAACACCTGACTTTTGTAAAATGATATCTTTTATCTGTAACATAGGTGCAAAATGGATCATCAAATGAAATCGCAGTCTTTAAATGAAAATGTAAAGGATATCAGCAGGTCCAAAACATTACTATTGAATTTCCTTCTGTAAAGTCAATGTTAGCATCCTTTTTTAATCATATGCTACTGGAGAGGTACTGGAGATAAGTTCCTGATCAAACATAACTTTCACGATAACTAATAATTAACATAAGAAAATCTAAATGGAAGGCCATTTGCAGATTATGGTGAAATGCCTGCAGTCCCAAAATATTTAATCACCATCAACTAAATTAAAAGGTTATTGATTAAAGATTATTTTACAAAAGAAAATGTACAAAAAAATAAAATAAAATACTGTTTTACATATACTGTGTTATCAACTATTGAAGGTTTGGAATGACTATAGAATTTTCATCTTATTTGAAAAAAATTAAATTTCAATCACAGCATCCCTTTTTATTTTGTAAGCTTCACTGGTAACTTATCAGACTGAATAACTTGAAGTAACTAAGTTATCTTGGAGCAATTCAAGTATTTCTATAGCAAAAGATTACACCCAAACAATATTTGTTAAAGAAGATCATCAGTGAATGATAAAAATTGCAGTACACACTAATCCTGATTCTAAGGCCAGTACTTTGTTATCCAAAGTATAGTTTTGTATGGGTCTGGAGGGCTATTCCATATCTTAAGTGGTCAGTTTTACAGTGTGCTCTGGTAAAGATTCTGAGTGACAGAATGGTTATGACAATAAGTTTAGACTTGGGAAAAACAATTGTTAATTTGGACAGTAGGCAGGTACTTTAAATTCAGACCCTTATAGTTGGGTTGATAAATACAACTTCTTGAAACCCAGAAACCTAACCTTTAACTGTTTCCAGAGTTGGCCCTAATGTACAGCACACTGTACTATATTCTTATTGTTTACACGTATCACAACCAGCAGCAAGACAGAGAGCTAAAGATGAAGGCTGCTGTGAGGGGCTCACAACATGTGTTTTTAAAAGCCAAGCCACTAGCACAAGTGCCAGGTCATTTTCTTGTTCTGGTCTGGTTCCTCAGCTTCAGATGTCCATCTCGAACTGAGAGTCTTCACCTTAAAGAAAACAAATAAATATCAGGGAAATAATGACCTTTTATACCACATATCATTAAAACATAAGAACACAAAGCGATGTATTATGTGTCTGACAATATACATAGCAGTTCTGTGAAGATGAACTGTCTGGTAACCCTTTTAGCCCAACAAGAAAAATTAGTGGGTTCACCATTGGCTGGCTTGCCATCATGGTTCTTGATATGGTTATTTGCTTCATTCTTTCTGTTCTCACTCAGGACATTTTGGCTGGTCACCCCCGGGATAACAGGCAGATGGGCCGGGGGAGTTTGGGCAATGGGGGAATTACGACGGTCCAGTAGGAATTTACGGTCGTAGATTATTCGAGTGCCTGTGAAACACAAAGTAACATGACATGTATGAATTGTCTAACACTATTGTTATGAAAAAAATATGTATTTATTCCTGTGACTCAACAAATCGGATCTCTAATGTCAGGTGGAGTCAGGTGGCTGAGCGGTTAGGGAAGCGGGCTAGTAATCCGAAGGTTGCCAGTTCGATTCCCGGTCATGCCAACTGACGTTGTGTCCTTGGGCAAGGCACTTCACCCTACTTGCCTCGGGGGAATGTCCCTGTACTTACTGTAAGTCGCTCTGGATAAGAGCGTCTGCTAAATGACTAAAATGTAAAAAAAAATGTAATGTCAGGACAGGTTCCTCGGGCTTGGATAACAATCAACCGAGGGAGTCAGGTGGCTGAGCGGTGAGGGAATCGGGCTAGTAATCCGAAGGTTGCCAGTTCGACTCCCGGTCATGCCAACTGATGTTGTGTCCTTGGGCAAGGCACTTCACCCTACTTGCCTCGGGGGAATGTCCCTGTACTTACTGTAAGTCTCTCTGGATAAGAGTGTCTGCTAAATGACTAAATGTAAATGTAACCGAAATAAAACAAGAAAGCGAGAACGTCAAGACCACATGCAACCACGTTCATGTAGCGTTATTGACAGTGAAAGAAGATCGGGATGCAACAGATAATAAACACAAAAACGTAATCGTAAAATATATTATTATGATGTTTAAACGTAAGGAAGAAAGATTATTGCGTTAAAGACACACCATTCATTTAACCGCATGAGACAACGGGGGCGGGGCAAAGCATTGTTTTTGTTTTGGTGCTTTGACAGCAGAGTAGGCCACGTTTGGAAACCCATAGCATTGGTTACTGCAATTCTGTGCAAACTAGAGTGAAACCAAAATTGTCATTCCATTAATACATATAATATACAATAGTGTCCCCATTACCTCCCGGAGTGGTTGAAAATAAAGTGCCTCCAGGAGTGGTGCAATAGTCATGAGGTAGCTGCGTTGTATCGTTAATCAACACCGTCCTAGTAGGAATGGCCCTGCTCTCGCTAAGCTGACGACTGGTCGACATTTTAACCGAATTTGATTACAAATTAAACAATTGCAAACTATGGGTGGCTTTTCCCTATGGACGGTGGAACCCTCGGTCTTTCCCTCTCTTTTTTCTCTTCCTTATGCTTTCTTGTCGATCCGCTCGTCCTCCCAGCCGTCAAGCTCAGCACCGTCCGTTCCCTCCGCCAGGCAGGAAGAACAACAATCACCGGGCGGATATGAGGCAAGGGAAGTCAGCAAATTACGCAAACGCACGTGTATGAAGCTTTGGAAACGGAAATATGTATGTCGATATAGTACATTCAAGATAATAATAGACAACTAACAGAATGGTCTTAAGAAATCCGTTTATAATTTTTTTATATAGAAAAATGCATACAAATATCTTTCTTTCGTTCTTTCTTTAAGCGCATGCGCCTCTGATTCCCTGATTCTTCTAATGGACCTGCCAGAGCGCCACCTAGTAGTAGTACGTGTGTAACCACACTAGCCCATCTCTGCAATACAGCAAGTCAAAATCAACCCGGCTGAAACATGAGCTTCACTGTCGAAGAGAGAGGAAACCCAAACACATTAAGCTATCGTTTGTTTTTCAGTAAGTGTACTTCACTTTTTGGCAAGTTGAAAGTGAAATTTAGAAGGCACAATGAATAGACGTGTCATAATCTAGCACTAGCTAGGTTGGGCAGCTCCAAATGGCTAATCTAAGCCAGCTAGCATCCCACGTGTCACTTGTATTGTGATATTCTGGTCTAACCAAAGTAACCACACTTAAAATGGTTGTGTTTCTGGATGTAGCGTGAGGTAAATGAAATGGCAATTGATCGCGAGATGTGCTAGTGCCTAGAAACGATACTATTGAAGTGACACCAACTGGGTTTGCCGGTATCTAAAATCCGAAAAACTGGAATGAAAGAATTTAGTTAAACTACTGTCAGATTCTCGCTACTTTATTTGTTCTGTTGAAGATTATCCGTAGGGAGATTGTATGTATATAGAACTATGTACGTAACGATATGGAAAAGGCTAGGCCTGCATTTCAGTTTTATTTCCTTTTGAAATTCTTGATGTTCTTACGCCCATCTGTCACCAGGTAGTGACAGCCAAGGGAGGGTGCCACCGTGGCGTCCTAGGTGTGGGGGGTGTAGTAACGTCACCAATGTTTTCTTATTCTCATGACATTGTATCCTCTCAGAAAATGCTGAAGGAAAGTACATCTCCCCATTCCATGATATATCAATGTATGCTGACGAGAGCCAGGTAAAGCATGCCACCATTATACATTTAATCAAGTTATATAATTGATTCCCATTGGAATTGTGAATGTTATAAGTAGATGCAGGCAATAGGCTCAACCTTTGAATCAATGGTTAGAAAATGGGATTGGGAAGTATTTTGTTGCTGGGTTTCATAGTCTATTTGTCAAGCCAACAGATCTTTAGTCCTTAAGCATTGGGTTAACGTTTAATCATCGATACCTGTTATCTTATCTCTTAGGAATAACGTAGGTTATGTAATTTTGATGGCACTTTATATCTTCAACTACTCTTCCATCATAATCATGTAGCCATAAAGGAACTGTACTATTGGTTTTCATTTATGTGACTGTAACTTTGTGAGGCACATGTATCAATTAGAATATTGTGGAATACATCTTTTTGCAATATGACAAACTGCTCTGTTTGCTGCAGCATATCTTCCACGTGGTTGTTGAAGTACCAAGATGGACAAATGCAAAGATGGAGGTATTGTGAATTTTTTTTTTGAATATTTTAATGGCATTTTACTATTGGCTGCTCGGATTTTTAAATGAGTTAAAAATTAAGCTAACATGTACTTGTTGCTATTCAAAACCTGTGCCGCTGAGGTGGGGTTCCTGTTTCTAAATAAGAATTAAAATAACAATGAAAACATGTTCTTGATTACATTATTTGAAGCTTCGAAGTACATGTTTTTCCCTTTTCTTTTTTTAGATAGCAACAAAAGACCCTCTTAATCCCATCAAGCAGGACGTAAAGAAGGGTAACTTGCGATATGTTGCCAATGTCTTTCCACACAAAGGTTACATCTGGAACTATGGAGCAATACCCCAAGTAATTCTTTCGTACTCGGTAGAAAATGTGTATTGCATTTATAATAGGCCTGAACTGTTATTACATTTAATACAAATCACAAGAAATACCTAATTGGTGTCACTGTATTGAGCTGACACACTGTTTGTTGGTAGACCTGGGAAGACCCTGGACACAAAGACGGGGACACTGGATGCTGTGGTGACAATGATCCTATTGATGTTTGTGAAATTGGTACCAAGGTAAATCATACAAAATCAACAAACATGTTTAGGCTGCACAATACAGCGCTGATGCATTGCAGAGAGTGATTATGCACTGTTTCATTCAGTACATGCTGTCATCATCCAGTTAACATACTCCAAAGTGATAACTTCAGCTACTTAAGCATATATTTTTTTTTAATCTTAAGTGTATACATGCATATTTATCTTTCTATACAAATGGACAGACAAACAATATAACAAAATGTGTTTACTACAAAAAGCATATTGTTTTGCAATAGTATGATAATGTCATGCAGACGATAAGCTGAGGTAGTGTGTGACATCTTCCGTTTAGGTATGCTCGCGTGGGGAGGTTATCAAAGTAAAGGTACTCGGTATTTTGGCGATGATTGATGAAGGGGAGACTGATTGGAAAGTCATTGCAATTAATGTGGAGGATCCTGAAGCCAAGGACATGAACAGTGAGTTTGAGTTTCTAAAACTCTTAAAGGCACCGAAAGCAGCACTTAGCAGTACATTACGTCTCTAATGCCTGCAAATGTGTCTTTTCTCTGGATTTTGTATTTGAGGTGACTGTCAAGAAACAACAACCCATGAAATGTTTGATACTTCTCTTTACAGATGGCGTTTTAGCTGCATTGTACTGTTTAATACTGTGGTTGAGACATTACTCTTGCACAATGCCTGGTCGCTGAGATACAACATCTCAGGGCTTAGTTTCAAAGGACCAATAGTGTATGTGTTTCTACTGTATTTATCCATTGTTTCCAAGCTCAACAAACTTTCTTGTGTGTTTTAGATATTAGTGATGTGCAGCGACTGAAGCCAGGCTACCTGGATGCCACTGTTGACTGGTTCAGGAGGTACAAAGTCCCAGATGGGAAACCAGAAAACAAATTTGCCTTCAATGGCGAGTTCAAAGACAAGGTGTGTACTGTAGCCTGAACTTTTCCAGCCTGGTGTGGGGGGTTTGCTTGAGCTTTAGCTGCTTTCTGCAATATAATTTCGCTCACCAGGCCACAATGTAAAATCCTGAGTTTCTGGTCGACTAATCATCTGGGAATGATTTCCTAATAAATGTAAAAGTGTCTCTCTTGTGGCCATTTTTCAAGTTGTAAAATTATGTGGCAACAGTTTGAGGCATATTCCAGTGGCTAGCTTGTATTAGGAAATCTCAGATGACTTGTGTGTATTTCTTCTCTCAGGATTTTGCTATTGAAACAATCAAGAGCACCAATGGATTTTGGAAGGCCCTCATCTCCCAACAAACCAAGGCTGGGGAACTGAACTGGTGAGAAGGAAGTTGAATATAGGACTTGATATTGAGTGTGCTAGATTGACTGCACCAAGTTTGTGTCCCAGAAGAGAGGGACAATGGTTAGAACAAAGGTTCGTTGTCAATTAATTTCTCATCCATGGAATTAGACTAAACCGTTTTGATTGCTCTCCCTTTCTGCAGTAAAAACACATGCGTGTCGACCAGCGACAGTCCGTTCTGCTGCTCAGGGGACGAGGCAAAGGCTGTTGTTGATGGGGTGGGTATCATCTGTGTCTCTACTGCTGTCATGTCTGCATGGTCTGCTCCAAAGAAATCAGCCGCTTTTATAACATGGTCCTTTTTTTGGTGTCTGCTTTTAGACATGCCCTTGTGGAACAAAAGATCCTATGCCTTCTTCAGGTAAGTTGAGCTAAGAGCGTCTGCTAAATGACTAAATGTAATGTAAATGTAAGCTGTTTGGTTTTGGTTTGATTCCAGCCAACCAGGGGGGGGGGGTTGTCCCACTATATACATAAATTATCCCTTCTGAAATGGTTGAAATGCGTGAGAAATACAAGGTGTTGCGTGAGAAATGGCTGAAATGCGTGAGTCTCACGGTGAATGCGTGAGACTTGAGAGCCCTGCATCTAATCATTGTTTTTCTGTTCCCCAGTTGATAAATGGTTCTACTATGAGAAGTGACATCTTCACAAGATGAACCAAAGAAAGCATACTTGAAGAGACATGCACTTGAAGCGACCACAGACTAGAGATTCTGAGTAGGTTCTGTAGAAAGAAAAGCAAAACTACTAAATCATGTCAAATTTGTTTTTCACTGTTATTTAACATGGATCTTTAAAACAAGTAGATTTCAGGCATTGGCCTGCCTAGCTACTTCTGTACTGTATAGGGTAATCTAAATTGCTTTAATAAAGCCTCCGTTTAAGTAGTCATTGAGGACTATTGATTTTTTATTCATGTGAACATTGTTTTATTTTCTGCAGACTGTATCATTGATGGTTTACATTTTCTTGAAAGCAATCTCAAACCAAATGTGTCAAATGTAATGGTTTCGGATGAATAGGGCTACAAAGATACGTGTTGTACTGCCCTCTACTGGACTGCTTACCCACATTGTTGCCTCATTCGTTCATTAGATAAACATCTATATTTGGCAGTGCACATTGTTATTCCCTCGATATTAAGGATATAATGGTTAATTTAAATTTATTTAAATTTAAACTGTGTCCAAGGATGAATCCCTGATCAACGATCGTTTTTTCTTCATGTACAAAAAAAATGTCAGCTGGACGGATCATATTTTCCCACGTGACCCACCTCGCCAAAAACAGTTGTTACGCAGTTCCGGTGAACTGTCAAATTTGGACCCGTCATTGACTGGTATCTAGGACTTAAAAGTAACGTTCGAGGAGTGGATTAACCGGCAAATAAAGGTAAAAGAATACAGTACATCTCTTGCTTCCATATCCGTCTAATGCGGTCAGTACAGTTTAACGTTCAAGAGGTGACACCCATTCATTTCTGCATGGTTGAGCTATATTAATGGTGTTTTTAACTTTATTTTTTTTTGTGCCTACTCAGCGTGTTTACAATGTTGTTTACTCTTGATCGAGTCTAGCCTACTCTTAACTAAGGGCATTGTCAGGGATCGATTTTACGTATGTTGATTGGCAGCCACCTAACTGGCTCCTGGCAAAGCTGTGCTATTTACGAGTCTGTGTTACATTTTCAATGTAACTTGTTAACGTACATTTGAGTAAAAACGTGTTTTCTTTTTAGTTCGCCATACTCCATATACAAATCTATTAAAGTATTTTTTGCATTCCTACGAGGTCACTGTCAAGATATTCACAGCAAGCACTGAGAGTAACAGCTGTTTGTGTGCGTGTGTTTGTGCGCGCATGTGTGTTTCAAGTACCTGGTATCAAGTGTCATCTGCTCACACAACTTGTCCGTGAAAATAGTTTGAGGCGCTGTTAGTCTAGCATCATCAGCCGGAATACTTAACGTATGTAATAAAGCTTGCTTGTAGATATTTGTATTTTCGTGAATGGCTTGATAGTAGCCCATTACTGTAGCCTACTTCAAGCTTACACATACCAACTAGGTAATCCCAAGTCATGAAATAAATTTGAACAATGAGCTTTCAGTACGAGGTTCCGTACTGTGATATTTGCTTAGCACTTCTTTTGCTAAGAAAAATTCTTGTTAAATATCTAACCAATCTTGTTTAATCACTGCAAAAAAAAACTTGCCTCAGAATTGTTGCTACATCTGGCCCTCCATTTTAAAGCAATAATTAAGTTGAGTTGACGAAAGCATTGTGTGTGCATGAATGTGATGTTTTCTTTTTTTCAGGTAAAGGAAACAGACATGTCTTTTATATTTGATTGGATCTACAGGGGCTTCAGTGGTGTTCTACAATTATTAGGTTCGAGTTGTTTCACCTATTACATTATTGTTGATCAGTGTATTAAGTGTGCATTTCCCCCTAAACACATTCTACTATTCTATTTATGTTTAAATGAAGTCATACATGATTAAATTGTATTTATTAAGTAACCTTTTAATTGTTGCCCAACAATCTGAAGTATCATATTATGTTTACCTCTAGGTTTATACAAGAAGACTGGAAAGTTAGTGTTCCTTGGATTAGATAATGCTGGGAAAACAACACTATTACATATGCTCAGAGATGACAGACTGGGACAACATGTGCCAACACTACATCCGAGTAAGATTATGGCAAATGTGCCATAATGTCTTGTGTGTCTACATCCTTAATGTCATTGCAATCTCCATGCCCTTGTTTTGAAGCTGTGTATTTAGGTAGTGGGACTCTGCTTGGCTCGAGTTTTCCTGTACCCTATTGTAACTCATGGTCCTGTTCTTTTTTACCTCAGCATCTGAGGAGTTGACTATTGCAGGAATGACCTTTACAACATTTGATCTTGGTGGGCACACTCAAGGTGGGATATTATTGTATTAAATCATGTGAGAAGGTTCTGTTACAAAAGTGATCACATTGTGTTTTATGTGATTATCTTAGAAAGAGAGACAGTACGCCTAAAGTAGGTCGTTTACTTTAAAGACATTGGTTTGATTTTCCCAGCAAGGAGAATTTGGAAGAACTATCTCCCAGCAATAAATGGCATTGTTTACATGGTGGATTGTGCTGATCATGAACGACTAGGAGAGGCGAAAGTTGAACTCGATGTAAGTCTCTCCCTCTAGGACTCGAACAAATATTTATTTCAGATTGGGAACAACAAAAGACTCGCTGTATTTTTATTTGACCTTTCCAGGCACTGTTAACAGATGAGACCATCTCCAATGTGCCGGTCCTCATTCTGGGTAACAAGATCGACCGGCCAGAAGCCGTCAGTGAGGAGGCACTCGTAGGAATGTTTGGTCTTTATGGTCACACAACCGGAAAGGTAAGGATGTCTGGTTGATCTTACTCTCTGTGGGTGGTTTCCTGAATTCAAATTAAGCCCAGTTATGTCTGTGCTTTCCCGACAGGGCAAAGTGTCTCTGAAGGAGTTGAATTTGAGGCCAATGGAGGTTTACATGTGCAGTGTCCTGAAGAGACAGGGCTATGGGGATGGTTTCCGCTGGCTCTCGCAGTACATTGACTGACCTTTTTTAATTTATCTTGTTTATCAAGGATTTTGTATATACACAAGACGACAAGTTGCACAAATCTACCTGCTGGATGTCTGTTATTGTAGCTACCAGCGTGCTATATTTATTTTGAGTTGGAGTGCCCCAAAATAATTTGTCTTGAGATTCTTTATACTCATTTGCTTGAATATCATAGGTCGCTAAAAGTGAATTCCATTGATAACTGAACAACTGTTACAAACCATTATTGTGTGAAGTGAAATTCTAGAAGCGGTGTGTGATAATGTTCCATGCCAAAGCCAGGTAGAGTTCACCTGTGATTTCTTTGATTTTAAACTCAGTGCACCTTCATAACCTGGTAACACAGTGTGTTACCAGGTTGTGCACCAGGTTGTGTACCTTGTTGCACCAACTGCAATCACATAAATGTTCCAAACTTGGGGAATCCCCCCCCATTTCAACTGAGCAGTAAGTAACCCCCTTCACGCTCACAGATTAGAACATGTCATCCTTCTCAACTGGTTTCTAACCATGGTGTATTTTTAGTCTGCGGTATTGAATTACAGAGAAGGGGATTAGTTTAAGAGTTTCAGGTTTGTTTCTTTTTAGCAGCGCACATCTTCAGCTCATGAAAATCTAAACAGACATTTAGACATTCTCCTATCTAAAAATGTGTCATCACATGATCATACAGAAAACGGGTGGGGAATGGTCTGATCACAGCTGTACTTTGGCATATTGACTATGAAGTTGAATAGCTGGATTACATTTTCAGAATCCTGCTTTATTTGATACTTTGTAAGTGTGCCATATGAGGATTACAGACCACAGAAGTATTATTAAACAGTGAACACTAAACAAGTTTTCTCCATATCAGTATTAATATTTTGATTGTTACGTGTTTTGCTTAATCCCTATTTAAATACCACCAGCCAAATTAATGAATGTGACCACAAGTGCATTATTTCTCCTATTTTGAAGTGAACTCGTTTTATTTATTTGTTTGTCTACTAAAATAACTTTTGTACAGTATCAGGATTTCATAACAGTGGCAGAAGTCATGACAAGCCATGTAAGTGATTCCATATTATCTACAATGCTCAACCTACCTACGTATTTTTTATGGTTAATTGACTGTTAACATTTGAACTTGGTGACTATCTACTGTTCACACAATGCAGATATGATAGGAGAGTACTTATGTTTTACTGAGAAGTGAGGTACGTGACGCTACCTGGGGGTGCAATAATACATTTTGTAAATAATCACTTAGCATGCCTTTCAGTTTATCTGAAATGATGTCACTGCCAGCACAAAAGGGGCAGCAAAATGGGTTATTAATGTATTATAGTATTAGGTTTGGATCGAAATCTGAATAAATATGTTGGTCAATTGTCTGAGTCGTTTGTCCCTTTACAGCCTATCCCTGCTTACAATTCATTCATAAATTATGTTACATGATTCTGATAAGCACTTGTCTAAAGATCACTACGCTCTTTCATGTTTCAAAGCAGTCAAATGGCCAACGTAGGCATAAAGAGTAGACGCCGCATCGACCACTACTGCCTACTGGCGAGTTTTAAGTTCGCCACACCACAGAATAACGTGTTATTAACTACCCATCCAAATTCGAATGAAAAAGTAACACCGACAAGTATGTTAAATTAAGCTTTGAAATCGTGAAAAAATCAGACTGAGTGGGCGTGTCGCCTGAGGGAGCTGAAGCTCCGCCCCTCGCTGCCTAGTGCCTACCTTCGACCCAGATAATGGACGCTATGTCAAGCCGAACAAAACCGTATAGAATTAGAATTTATTGTTCAATGAGTGAAACATACAAATGCATAAGTGAAATGTTCCCCTGAGCTGTAACAGTAAAAATGGACACCAGAGACAGCAGACAGTGAGCTCTCCAACTAGGCCACTTCTAACACATTAGCTACCATTTCACCAAAATACCATCATTCTACACCGAGTAGCCTAATATCAAGTTAGCGGTTTGCACTAACTCATAGCAGAGATACCTCTGGAAAAGTTATCTAGTATAATTATAACAAGCACACAGAACTGAGTGATGAACTGCTGGCGGCGGTGGATGGTCCAGGTGCAACCGGAGGATGAACGGCCGGAGGGGCGATGCTCGGTACGGCTCCGCGCTGCAAGAGAAGCCGTGTGTTGGTGAACCTTGTCTGTCTCTGGTCCATGTAAAAACTGTCCGCCGTGAAATGTTCAGTGCAGAAGCGGCTGTTGGAGTTTATCCGAAGCTTTCCATGAGCGTGGCTCTTCACAAAATCTATCCACTTATTTTTCCTTTCATTATCAATACTAGGGAATTTAAATGGCGCTGCAGCGCAGCTGGAGTTCTTGCATCCAGGGAAGATGCAGTTGCGGGTGGTGGGAGACATCCTGAAGCTAGCTAGCTAGCTGATGTAGGCTACAATAACAGTACAGCAGGAGGAGCCATTCAGTGATCTGACGTAGATAGGGCGAAATGACGTAGATCGGGCATTTTTTGGCTCCGCCCATTAGAACCTGATCTGAAAACGGAAGAGAAACTGTTCTTCGGTTTAACTCCACATTTCAGTGTGACAAACTGAACCTGCTGGCCAATGTTATACCAGTAATATTTGTTTTATTTCTACAATAGCATTCTTGTGTCAGTTGTAATCTAAGTCATTGTAATGGAATATGACTTATAAAGTAGGGGTGGGGAAAAAACGTATTCACGATTCAGTCTTTTTGAGACTTGGGCTACATCGATTCACAAATGTAAAAAATAGATTTTTTTTTTTTGTAATGTTTTTTTTCTTAATTTTTTTTCTCATAAAAATCTTTTTTTTGATTAAAAATCGATTCGTGACCCCGAGAATTCACTCGAATCGTGAGGCACCAAAAGATTCCCACCTCAAGTCTCTCAGTTCATAGCGGGTGAACACCGGCCGCAGTTAACATAGCCTAGCTAGCTGGCTACGATTTTAGTACAGTAATATCAAAGATCCTTGCTCCTTCTCAACTCTATGGTAATATTCTATTCACAAAATACAACCAATAGTGCGGTAATGTTAAATCTTACTTGTGAAAAGTAATCCCCGAGCCTTGTTTGCGATTGTCCGCCGATTTGAGCAGGAATGTACTGCACAGTGCTCTGGCATCTTATTTCTTCTGCTGCTACGCAACTAGGAGTATGACCGGTTCAAGATGGCGGCCGCATTTCTTGTGCCCAGCAGCCAATGCGGCGTCTACTCTTTATTATGTCTATGAACGTAGGTTCCTTGTCTCCTCTTGCAAGCACGTTCAGAACAGAGCCAATGGCTTTCGTTCAGAAGACACGTCAGCCAATCCCCTTGCTTTCACCAATGAACTCGAGGAAGTAGAGGTTGTAAATAACTGGTTGCACGGATCCGCAGCTCAGCTACCGATAATGTTCTGCATGTTGTCAGTTTTCATCGACTTTTTAGCTGCCCATCATTATCTTCTCACTGACATTTATAACCAGTAGAGCTAGTTGTAATGTTTTGAAAGATGTGTCTTTTTGTCGGGGTAGCCTACATACTAACTGTAACTAACTAACTTGTAGCTAGCTAGCTTCCGCCATAACAAGCTAACTGTGCAGGCTGTGTGTGAACAGTCTACAACAAGTAAGAGTTGACATTCACAACTACAAAGTAATTAAATGGAATCGACAGAAAGGGCTTGTTGTATTGTTACAGTATCCGCGTCTTTCTCTGATCAGAAGCCTCTGAGCTGTAGTGGTGTCATTCTGAACCCACAGGCAGGAATCGTTCTCTGTAGTGGTCTGTTGTTCTCTCGATTTATGAATACCAAAGCATCTGTCTCCTCAGACCTCAGATTTCTGCCACCCGACATTTTTAATGACAATCTAAAAATATGTTTAAACTACTCGGAGCAACGAGACCTGGAAACAAACCAGTGCGCTTATGAGGCATGCACGGTGGCCGACAGCCCCTCGTCACACCCGCTTCAGGCCACAGCAGAGCTTCTTTTTCTAATCAACTGTGTGGAGTTCAGAAAAGCTTTTCTCAAAATGTTCAGAGGATCAGATACATGGGGTTTCTACGGTGGCGAGGAGGAGGCAGAGATGGTCAGGGACTCTGAATTCCTGAGCTGGTTTGCTGTGCTGAAGGCACCTGGTTTGAAACCAGGTGTGTCCAAATCAGGACCTATACCCATGGTTAACAGCTCTTCTCTCCGAAAGGGGTGCCCAGTATTGGCGTGCGGCTCTCCATTTGGAGATCTATGCCCTGATCTCTTCATGAGCACCCTGAGCAAGGGCATCATCAGTAACTTGGCTGGGGAGGAGAATGTCATCATCCTTACAGATGCCCGGTGCCTACCTGGCACTGAGGGAGGGGGGCTCTTCATCCGTAACGGAGACCAGGCATACCTTGCTGGCTTAATTGTGTCTCCATTGTGCTGGAAAGCCAGTGAGTTGATTGGACTGACACTGGTGTGCTCTCTCCAACTGATCCTGAAGAACATAATGCGTTGTATGAAGATTCATGATCCTATGGGAGACATCCACCTTCAACAGGAACTCACAGATTTTGAGAGTAGAAGCCAAACTTGGGCCATCCAGAGATATCCCACTGTGGCCTTGGTAGATAGCGGACAGTTTTGGGGCTCCGGGATCCTTGTCAGCCCTCAGTTGGTTCTGACCTGCAGGCATGTTGTCAATGGAAAATCTGTCGTCACCTTGAAATTTGACAGCAATGACAGGTAAACCCGTTGACCTACACTTACTAACCCTTATCAAGTGGCCTGTCCTTTCTTCTTTTGGAACTTTAGTGAAGAAGATGCCTAATCTGCTGGAATAGTTTCCCAAGCTTACTCGTCTTTTTATTTTGCTCCACAGGTACAATGATGTGATGGGAGATGTGCTTTACTCCACCAAGGACTCTTCACCCTATGATGTAGCCATCGTACAACTGAGAGACCCCACCGTCGAGGCAGTGATGCCACGTTTGGCCACATCATTTCAGCTAGGTCATACAGTCACTGAGAAATATAGTAAAGTAGCTGCACAATTATTTGTAAACTTTTAAGCATGTTCTACCATTACTGTTTCAGGAAATGATAATAGTTGGTAACGGAAGGCTACAATATATACTCACTGACAGCTTCTCTGGGCGTACATGTCCGTCCGCCCCCAGGTGAAGATGTTGTGGTGGTGGGTTATGGTGCGCTGGGTCAAAGGTGTGGTGGCCCCTCCTTGACTCGCGGCATTCTCTCCAGGGCCGTGAGCAGGTGTTCCGAGACTATCATGCTGCAAACCACCTGTGCAGTACAGGCAGGAACCAGTGGGGGCGCTGTGGTGCGTGTGAGCTCAGGCGAGCTGCTCGGTAAGGATTGCCTTATTGGATGTATTCCTAATTATTGGTTTATACCACTATACGTATGAATGATACAACAATAACATCTGGAAGTTATGAATGTAACATTCTATTTAGATTTTATTTTCACGAATGATTAATGAAACATTCAAAACAGTAGGGGGCACTCATTGACTGCAGTTTATGTCAGTGCGAGTAAGGACCTGTCATCTTGTGTACATTGGGGGGTGGTTCATTGCTGTAACTGTATTTCAGGTCTGGTATCCAGTAACACCAGGGACTTTGCTGCTAAGGTGACCTACCCACATCTGAACTTCAGCATCCCAGTGACTGTGCTCCAGCCGTTGCTGCGGCGATACGCCCAGACGGGTGATGTTGGCCTGTTCAGGGCCTTAGATGAGACAGAGGAGGGGGTCAGGAGGGTTTGGAGACTACAGGCTCCTCAGAGCAAACTGTGACTGAACGATGTCTAAGAGACACCCTGCCAAGCAAGCAACATTCTCAGTGTTAGGCAATAGCACTTTGCTCAACCTAGATACCAAGTACCTTCATTTCACAGAGAACATTCACAACAGCGAATTAGCACTTCAAATGGTTTGATTATGATAACCTATTATGTTATTCTTATCCAAGTGCCTGTCAAAATTGAACACAGTGTGAAACATGACCCACCAAAACATTATTTTTGAGGGAGAAATTATTTTTGATATGTCTATGTGGTATCCTCAATAAATGAATAAGCAGTTTAGTAATTTTTGTTGAAAGTGTCATAGTGATAAATAATTATTTTTGTTATTGCTACAGGTAAAAAGCAAACAACTGTTTTAAGATTCACACACACATTGTATAAGTTCACTAGGAAGTAGAGGAGCAGAACCATAAAGTTCAGGTAATGTTTCACCCAGATTTTCAAAAGTGGTGGGGAAGTTACGCCCTCTCCTCAGAGATGATTTGGGGAGAAAAAGCAACGTTTCGTGTCATCATTCCTGTGAACAATTCTCTTGTGTTTTTCAGGAAATGGTCAGACACAAATGAATCATATGTTTTTACGGTACTAGCCTTGGAACCCCTGACATTTAAAAAAAGCACATGATCGAAAACAGGTGGTCTTTTTTTGTCTTGTCCCGAGCACTTTGACACCCTATAGTTGAATAGATATCACGCAATAAAAGCCTGAATGATTCATGTTTTTTGTCATATTAAACAGATCTACTGAGAGTACTAGATGTTGTATGACACTACCCAGATAGGGATGCTTGTAGCATTTACTACCTCTGTGATCACTGAGGTATTAGACCGGAGGAACTGTTTTCTCTATGCAACATATTAACATCAAGGAGATGAGCCTCATGTTCCCATGTAGAATTTACACCTAGTAACATTACACATGCCTTGTTTTGTTTTTTTGCAGAACAGAACAACGGGGTAAAATAAGACTCGCTTGACATGTTACAGAGACTGATTGGTCCCTTTGGGTAGCCAGGAGACATACTGTCAGGATCTGCTTTCAGACATCTGGTATTCCTTCTCCCTTCCTCTGCACAGTGGGACTGTCATAAAACCTGGCGTATGGACTATTGTAATAAATTTAACGCCTGGTCCTCCAGGATATTACTGGTTCTGTATTCTATTATCACAGAAATACAGTGTGAGAAAAATGTGAGAAAATATGTATTTCAAAGGATTGGTTACGGCCTCTTTGAATGAGCACAATACATATGGCTTGAGGGGACTGAGAAGCCTATGTGCATACATGATAACATGATGCTTCACTGCTCCTGGAATCACTAGTTTACAGGTTTGAGGGGACAGAAAACTGCCTTTAGGAGCCTGGGAAACGAGCTGTTGCTTTATTCCAATTGTGACATGCAAGATAGAGCCCAGATTGTGTTTCTTACGGCCTCCTAAGAGCCACAGAGGGGGCAGAGTGAGGCAAGGAATTGAGCCGACGACTGAACACAACAACCCTGAAGTCTGATCTACGTAAGATATGGTGCAGAGTAAAGAAGCCCTTTGGACCTGTTGGAATCTACAGAGCAGCATCTTACATTTAGTCATTTAGCAGATCTTCATCTGCAGATGGTGTGGGAGTGCTACAATGCAAACCAACAGGAAACATTCTTACCCTATTTCAATGCAGAATTGAGCAATTATTTATGTGAGTCAGTGATGGAATTACTGCTTTGGAAGCTGGTGAAACCAAGCATTTTCTATCCTTCCACCGACATTCGGTAGAGAGGTCACTAGTGATCAGCCGGAAAAAGAATTGAAGGAGAGGTAGTTTGATAAGACGAGAAAGTAAAGAAAGAAATGTTTGGTGGCCTGGTGAGGCCACATAGATCCGTTTATTTTATTATTAAACACATTTTTGATCCACAGATGGTAGAATGTGGTTACAATACAAGCCAAGCTCATGTCTAGTTTTTCAAAGCATTGGTGTTAGAGGACTAATATGTGGCGACCTGATACACACAGTATATACACGTTTAAGAGTGAGGTGTGAGAAACACTACTTAGTACACTTGAATTTAACAGAGCACTATTGTCTCACGAGCTAAAGCATTTGAAATGAAACGATAAGTGCAAGAATGGCTTTCCTTGCTTTGCCTTCTCTCCATCATCAGACTGGTGAAACTAACATGGTGGACGCCAGGCCCCATCTCTTTCTCATCAGGACAGACAAAGGAGAAAAACAAAGAAAAAGGGAGCCTTGATGGACTGTGGACACGAGACCTAAGCATCTCTGGTTCCTAACGCAAGCACATTACAAGCACCTGGGGACTGGCTTCCAGTCTCCAGTCTTAAAGCTGCTCAAGGAGAAAGTTCCTGCACATACAACAGAAAAAAAATAACAGAGATTTACAAGTAAGGACTAATGTCCTCTGGATATCCCACGTTCTAGCTATTGATACAACCCCCTCCCCAACATGGGCACCGGATCATCTCCCCCCTCCCCTATCCGTTTCTCCTGCATCCTCCACCATATTTTTCCTCTTTCAAGCCATTGGTTAGTCAGCATTGTTCTGGGTGCGGTTTAATGTCCATATCTTCAGTCAGGTTTCCTGGATCCCTGTGTGTGTGTGTGTGTGTGTGTGTGTGTGTGTGTGTGCGTGCGTACATGTGTGTGTGAGTGCATGTGTCTGAGATAGAGATGGAGAGAGATCATCCTGTAGTTATGCTGCAGCAGGGACCGTCGGCGCTTCACCAAATATATCCTCCGTCGTCCACCTCCCCCACCTCTCCCTCATCCTCATCGGCCTCCTCCGTGTTCTCCTCTGTCTCCTTCTCTTCCTCATCCTCCCATCCAACGCCACTGCCAAAATCACCTGAATAGGCCACTTCTTCATCTGGAAGAGAAAGGAAATGAGAATTACTCATGGTGCCTGTCTAGTATTGCATTGCATTCTGGTCCAATGTTTACTCTGTGTACTTTTTGACGATGAAAAGCCAATTGTAATGTAATGAGAAATGTTGAAATGAATTCAAAAACGTTGACCGAAATAGCAAAGAAAGGGCATGTGTTTGACTTTGTCTGGAGTTAATGGCCATTTCTAAGCCTTGCCAGGGGAGCCATTCTTATCAGGCGCGGGTTCAGTCCAACCAGCCTCCATTTATCTTAAAAGGCTATTCTCACAGCGACAAGCAGTCTTTTAGAATGCAAATGATCCCCCTGACACATGAATGTGCCACTGGCCCATTCAGTGAGCGATGCTGTTGTATGGTATTACATAAGGGACGCTTTGTACAAAGTGTATGTGTATGCGCGGGGGTGGGACGGGGGGGTTCTGATGTGAGGTGTGTATAGGTATCTCTTCCCCGTTCGTGTGTGCATGTGTACTGATGTCTTTACAGAGAGTGTGTTCAAGATTAGATTATGGCAGTCTCACCACAGTCAGGCTTTCCACGGATTCTAGAGCTCGCTAGCTCACCGCCATTCTGGTCGACACACCAGCACTCTCCTCTGTCGCACTGTAACTTCCTGTAGAATCCATCCTCATCACAGCTGGGAATGAACAGACCTAATAAACACACATACAATGTTACATTGCATAATGCAGAATGCATACATTATATGTGTATCCAACTGTATAATACTTACTGGCATAATGTGGAGCTGTGCCTCAGTGAACTATTTCGAAATGTTTCTAAAGTATGTATGAAATGTATGTAGTTAAAATGTATGCATGCAGCATGTGTTGCCTTCAATTTCAGATTCCATGCATACAAATCAATTTGTTAAGGCTAGTTGTAAATAAATGTAGTCAGCACAAAACAAGAAACATAGGGTTGGTGATTATTATGGGACAAGGAAGGACACAGGCGCCTTAAATCACTTCTACTTATTAATAAGCTAAGCAAGATTCACTGCACTTTAACTTTTATAAAACGACAATAAAGCTTTGTCCATAGCGGGGCATAGAAAACGTTTGGTACCCCACGTTATGCGCATTTGAACCATTTCTCCCACTCTCAAACAACACCTTTTATTTCTTACGCTGAGAAGTAAAGGATAACTTGATAACTTGTCAACTGTCAACTCGGCAGAAATCTTCCCTCGGTATGCCTGCGCCTTGTCCATTAATTGGATATAGCGGGACAAGTTATCCCTTACTTCTCAGCATGAGAAACACTAGGTGTTGCGTGAGAGTGTGGGAAATGGTTGAAATGCGCGAGTCTTTCGCCGCGAGACTCTGTTTCAGGAGTTGATATATTTTTAAACTGAATATTCGAAAACGTTATCAGGGAAAGAATGACAACGCTGAAGGACATTGATGTTGCCAGGAGACAGGGTTTCAAGGGAAACGCTCAGCAGGCCGGCAGTGTTTATCTACGGTCAGCTCAGCCCTGATTCTGTCCTGTGTCCTTGGAGAGTCCTAATTCAGAACCCTACCACCCTGCCAAGTCTGCAACACACAAGCACGCACACACATACACACACACATACGCACACACACATTCTGGCGGCTGTCCTTCGTTTCCGTCTGTCAGTATCAAGTTATAATCCACAAGTCTGATCAAGGATTATCCTGGCCTGCCTCTTGTTATCTGTTTGAAGAGGCTCTTCTAAGTAATGGAATTGAATATAGACACACGTAGCATTATACGTACCAAACTTTCTCTTGCCTCCCTCTTGTACTTGGATCCTCTCAAGCTCAGACAGACAGGGGGGCTCTGAGGACGAAAGGAACACAACAGTCAGCACTAAAACGTTGTGTACCCCTTGAACCAACCCTTGGATATTTCAGAATAAAAGATGGCTAAATGATAGACAGACAGCGAAAAAAGTGGGGCAATGGGGCATATCAAAACTTGAAATACCCAAAAATCTAAAAGGAGATAAGTAATATAAAAAGTTGCCTCATCGGAGGCTTAATTCCAAACTAAGTGTCCACTGATTTCACAATATTACTTAAGCTGCTTGTCCTCTCCCAATCCAGGTCATAGATTCTGCTAGGCTTGCTGGCTGACGGCTGCAATCTTGGAGAGCTTGAGGGAGGACCAGGCTATAAACAAGCGCCAGTGATGTTGTAAGCGCTTGGCGGCAGCCACTCCCCTCGATCACAGTGGAGCCACAAAATGAGGGACAGACAAAGTGTGACGGACTCGGGGAGGCCTCAGAGGTGGCTGAGCTAAGGGGGGTGGACGGGGGACGGGGGGGGGGGGGTGGATGGGTGGAAGGGGGGGTGGACGGTGGGGGTCTAAGTGTCTGGTCACAAGGTCATAAACTGCAGAAAACAAATAGGGGTTATTTTTCTCCCGCTCTGCTTCCCTACTGCTATATAACCCTCACTCTGTCTCCCTCTCTCTCCCTCTCTGACAAATACTCACAGTTTTTACCCCAGGCGCATGTGGCGTAAACTGTGCTCCATCACAGGCTACAGACGGAGAAGTAGCAGTGATGCCCAGCCTGTTGCCTCTCTTCCCGATTGTGTAACAAAAGACACCTTGGACCCCCTTAAATTGGCATACTGCCCCTGTGACACAATAGATCTTACGAAGAAGCCATCGCCCATCAGTGCACACCGCCCTCTCCCACCTGGATAAGCGAAGCTCGTTCCCAAGCTTGCTGATGACATTACCATCCTGGGTCTCATCTCCAAACACGAGACCGCCTACAGAGGAGGCTAACGTCTTGGATGCATGGTGACGGGACAACAACCTCCATGCCCCCATTCACATTGTTGGAGCTGAAGTGGATACAGTCTCCTGCTTAAAGTTCCCTGGTGTGTTTTTATCAATGATGACCTTTCCTGGCCCAGGCGATCAGCTGCAAGGGGTAGAAACGGCCCGAAAGCGCCTATACTTCTTGAGGAGACTGATGACGTTTGGCATGTCTGCCAAAACTCACACCAATTTCTACAGGTGCACCGTTGAGAGCTTCTCACCGGCTGCATGCAATATGGCAGCTGCTTTGCTGTGGATTGCGAGGCTCTCCAGAGGGTCTTGAAAACAGAGAAGCGCATCATTCGCTGCCACTTCCCCTGTGTGCAAGGCATCTACCACACACAACGCCTCAGGAAAGCACAGAAACCTCTACAGCCACCCAGGCCATGGATTGTTCTTGCCGCTGTCGCCTGGAAGAAGTTACCGGAACATCCGGGCACGGACTACCAGACTCACTAACAGTTTTTCTCTCCCCAGGCTGTCAGGCTTCTCAATCAGCAACATTAATCTCAGTGACCACATGATCACCTCAATGTATGCTTTAGTCACTTTCCATGTGCATTCACCATATAATGTATAATTGTTCACACAATTTAATATACAAATCCGTACGCATTTCTACTATTTTTGATATGTAATACTATTGTTACTGTCTATATTCCACAGCTTTACTGGTTCTGAAACTGATGCTAGTGTTTCATTGCTATTCTTTGCTATTCTTGCCCTTTTTCTTACTAATTTTAACAATTAAATGTTTACGCCTACTATTTAGCTGTTGCTTGCCATATCCTACAATTATCCTTTTTTCAGAATAACCTTGTGTTAAACTTTGCAATTGACAAATAAAGCACTTTGACTTTGACAGTAGTCTGTGTACTCACTCTCTCTCCAAAAGCAGAGGCACCACTCAGCGGTGGAGACCTTCCCGTCCTTGTAGGAGTCGCAGGAGTTAAAGAACGGCCGGATGCACACCTCGTACTTGTCCAGGTTGATGGCTGACAGCTCGGCCTGGTCCAGGTACAGGTCACTGTTGGTGTCCAGCTTGGAGAACATCCAACCTATGGAGTCCTTACAGCTAGCCACCAGACTCCGGTCCAGGACTGAAGAGACACACACATGCATGGAAGATATCATTTACTGACTCATAGATATTTCACTGGGTAAGGTGCAGGACTATGCTAACTCTCCTGGTACAGTGTAAGACTGTCCATACTAACTCCCCTGGTACAGTTTACGTTTATACTAACTCACATGGCTGGTACAGTGTAAGCCTATACTAACTCACATGGCTGATACACTACAGGTATATACTAACTTACCTGGTACAGTGCAGGGCTATATTAACTCACCTGGTACACAATAGGTCTATACTAACTCACCTGGTTCACTGTAAGTCTATACTAACTCACCTGGTACACTGTAGGTGTATACTAACTCACCTGGTACCCAATAGGTTTTTACTAACTCACCTGGTACAGTGCATGTGTATGCTAACTCTCCTGGTACAGTGCAAGTCTATACTAACACACCTGGTACAGTGCAGATCTATACTAACTCTCACCTGATGTGCTGGCTGCCGCTGCTGTGGTGCTGGCCCCTGTCTTGGTGTTGTTGTTTTGCTTGGCGTTGCCCTGCAGTAGCTGGAACCAGTCCCTCAGCCGGTCCCCCAGATCAGCCAGGTCCTGTCCAGTACAGCTCTCAACTGAGGGAGGGAGCGACAAGGGAAGAGGAATTGCAACACTGTACAGACATTGCCCGCGTTTCCCAGATTCGTTAAGAGCTTCTTAGCTTCTTAGCTTCTAAACAAATCTGGGAAACGCGGCCATTGTGTGTGTGCTTGTGTGGATGCGTGCGTGTATGTGTGTTTAACTCACCATGTTTGCTCTCTGTAACCATGGCAGAAGAGGTGGTTGGACAGGGACACAGGCCTGAGCATGTCATGGTCAGCTCCTTCCCTGTCAGACATGCCTGCTGCTCCAGTTTGCACTGGAACACACAAATACACACACATACAAACACACACACACACACACACACAGGGACAATGAGGAAGAGAAGGGAAATGAGTAATGTCCAACATACAGATCAATGGTGACCAAATATACCCTCATTCAGATAACAGCCTTTCCTTGATACAAGCCTAGAATGAATAGGAATAATCAGGTTTTCTTGTTCTACATCTCAACAAGGTCACAAGTCCTCACTTTGAAGACAAAGGATAAATCAATGAACACATGGGAGGGAGTTACTGCAACCCTCTGCTCCTTAATCCCCCCGGGGGACATTTATCACGTCTCTCTGTATTTGTGCATCTCTGGAGACTCTCTCCCCTCCAAACTTCTCCTCTCCAACCATACACTCAGCTGTGCCTGCAGTCTCAAGCAGCAGAGAGCAGCCGTGGATGTGTGCACACCATGTTTTGATGCAAAAATGCCCCCCCGCCAGGTCTCTCTTTGGAAAACTATGAGAAGACAGATGGACTTGGTGTATGTGGGTGTAGGTTTTGAGGTAAGTGTAGCTGGGTGGTGTGTGTATTAGTTGGGTTTACCTGTGAGGCATAGTTGTGGCCATCTGATCCACACACAGGACCAGATGAGGAGATGGGACACGGCTGGCAGGTACCATCAGGAGACCTCAGAGATGGCTGCTTCAGCCTGACAGACAGGGATAAACCACATAAGAAGATAAAAAGGAGGACAAAACACATGAGATGACAAAAAGCTGACAGGTACAAAACACAACATTAATATCTACTCCCATTTTATTGTTGATTATGTCTTACATTGAAAACTGTGCTATGAAAAGAGTCACTTTCCCATATATTCAGTGCCCTCCATTATGTTTGGACAAAGACTTACTGATTTTTGTTTTGTGATTTTTGAGCTTGTAGTGCCCATTGAGCCATAGATGTCTGAGTGGTAGCCCATTCTCAGGTTTTATTAAAGTTTTTTTTTCTAGTGGTGGGCCGTTATCGGCGTTAACGTGCTGCGTTAACATGAGACTCAAATTGGGCGATAAAAGACTAAGGTTGTTTGCACCTTGTGCTATGCGGAATTAGTTTACTGTAGGAGTTCTTCCAGTCTCAAATACCACCTAAACGCAAAGCATCCCTTAACTAATGCGGAAGATGCTGGGCCAAGCACTAATGTAGCGCAGGGGAAGAGTCGTCGTCAAACTACTGTTTGAGTGCAACCGAGGCAAGCACGTCAGCACAGCTCTATCAGCCAAGCTAACTAATCTAATAAACAGGTAATAAACACAAGTATCTTATTAATAAATAAATTCAGAAGTGCATAGAAACATATTTACTGCTCAAGTTCAAGCAAATGCGTCAAATCTCACTGGCCGGTGCTTCATTCTACATTTATTCATTTAGCAACATTTATTCATTTAGCAGACGCGTTTATCCAAAGCGACTTCCAAGAGAGAGCTTCACAAAACTGTATAGGTCACTGATCATAACAACGAGATAGCCCCAAACATTGTGGGTAGCCAAAACATGAAGCATACATTGTGAAAAGCAAATAAGTTCCAATGGGAAGAACTATAAGAGCATTTAGTTAAACAAGTTACAATTAAACAACATGAACCTCAAAAAGTGCAAGAGTGTACCAGTAGAAAAAGCAAGCAACAATAATATAATTCTAAGCAACAAAATTATTTGAACCTTAAAACTAGGAAATTCTAAAGTCAGTCATCTGATTTGATTCCAATTGAGCATGGATATGCAACAATGTACTAAAACTGTCTACTTAATGTGCCTACTTTCATTTACATATAATTGTGCCCCTGTACACAATCATGCTGGAGTCCAGGAAGTGGAGTCCATAAAGACATGGTTCGAAAAGGTCTGTTTGGCCTGCACAGAGCTCTGACCTCAACCCCATTGAACATCTTCAGGATGAATTGGAATGCCAATTTCAAGCCAGGCCTTCCCATTCAACACCAGTGCTTGACTTCTCAAATGCTCTTTTGGCTGAATGGGCACCAATTCTGAGAGACACATTCCAAAATCGTGTGTACAGCCTTCTCAGAAGAGAGGCAGCTGTTATAGCTGCAAATGGGGGGGCAACTCCATATTAGCAACTTTGATTTGGGAATGGAATGTCCAACAAGCTCATATAGTGATTGTCAGGTGTCCATATACTTTTGGCCATATTGTGCATAAAAGGTCTTTCTACATGTTCAAAACAAAATTACTGAAAATACTCTTTAATGAAATCAGATTGTGGATTGTTTAATTACAAATCTAAAACTGTGGAGTACAAAGAAGTACATTTATTTGTCCCAAACACTATGGAGGGCACTGACAAATGTATCCACATGCATCTTATATTTCACAATTTATTAAATGGTTTTAAAACTATACATGCTACATTATAAGGACATTTAATGGTAGCCTTCCCATACAAGTTAAATACCACAAGAATAGACAGAATTCTCCATGTGCAGATTTATAAGCAATACATGTAAATATGACGTACATTTATTTTATTTATAAGAAATGTATTATCAGATGGGAATTACTTTACAATTTAATGTCTCAAAACAATACTAAAGGTCTTTTTTGCTGGTAGTCCACAGTAGCGATGTGTTCTGATGGTTGTTTAGTGTAGACTCACGAACATAGCCAGAGGGTTGTCCTCTGGCACTTTACAGTATCATATCTAGCAGAGGCTATTTACAGAGTGCACGCGTGCACTGGGGACATTCTGTGAAAAACTGCTGCTGGAGCTTTTTAATAGTCTCGTCTCAGAAGTGCATCATTCAACATTAGACACTAACGGCCCATACAATAATGGGGAGAACCGGCCTTCTATCACCAAAGCCTCAACTGCATAGAGGACTTATGGAAGCTATACATTCTCTATATAATGTGCAGTTTTGAGGTTACTTTGCCCATGATGATGTACCAGCATGGATGTGTGTGTGTTTCCACCTGTCAGCGAGTGAGTACTATGAGTGTATTTGGGGCTACCATCTACACTAGGCTACACAAACCATACACTCACCTGTGCTCCAGCTTCTTGCGGTTGACACACACAGCTCTCTGGTAGCCCTGGGCGATGCACACCTTGTGCCGGCTGCATTTAACCTTCTGGCATGGGTCCTTGGTGGTGTCTACATCTGAGATGAGAGATGGAGGGAGAGAAGAAACACAAAGAAGACAATGGGTTTATCTCTTTCTTCTATTCTTTTTCTTACCCTCACCAGCCCACATAACACACAAGACATCTCTCTTTCTTTCTTTCTCTCTCTTGCTCTCTCTCTCTCTCTCTCTCTCTCTCTCTCTCTCTCTCTCTCTCTGTCTCCCTCTCCCTCTCTCTCTCTCTCTCTCTCTCTCTCTCTCTCTCTCTCCTGTACATCTTAATAGGAGTGATTCACCAGGGTCCGGAGTGTTGCAATCAGCAGTGCTATAGGCTAAAGTCTGCACAGCTACTCTGGCCCACCTCATCCATCACGCACACCTCTGCAGACGGCTAATGACTAAACCGCGTGTCAGCCCCACACACACACTCATATGTCACCGCTGTCTTTTCCCAGTGAGCACTCCTCCTCCTCCACCCCCCCACCCAGCCCTGAAGCGCCTCACCATCCGACCCCCTCCCCCACGGTATGCCATCCATCAGCACGGCACACTAGACCACTGTGTATTTACAGACCACCAGTGGGCTTTACCAGAGAGATCAACTAAATAAGACCAACCGAGCTCATCGTCCCTTTCTCTACGCTTTACAGACACCATGGCAGCACACGTTGCGATATTCAGATACAGACGTACCGTTGTTTATCCTCTCGTGCCATATCTCCTTTTGAAGAACAAGGCCCAACCGGGTAAGGCTGAGGGCCACGCTGGCTTACTGGGACAAACTGCTATTTTCAAGAAGCACAAATCCAAACAATGCAGTCCTTGTGTGCCATGTTCCACCATTAGTATGAGACAGAGGTAGTGGTGGCGTGTGTGTTTCTGCCTGTCACTGACTGGGCTTTTTTTTTTACTTTGCCAACCTCCAAGACTCTCGTGGCAGGGATTCTCTGAGGCCCTCACGACTTTCACCCGTAATCTGACGTCCTCCCTACACTCTTGATAAATGTTCCTCCTTCGCTCGGCTCTAGGCTTGGCATGCTCGATGGTTTGACACCCAGCTAATTCACACTAATGCATCAGCAGAATCAGGAAGGGTGAGAAGCTAGCTGCCAATTTACGTACGAGGATGCCATTTTACAGACAGACAGGAGAGAGAGAAAAAGCCCGAAAGGATAGAAGAGAAATAGGGACAAACAGAGAGACAGAATAATAAGAAAAACACAAAAGAAAGAAAAAAAAGAAAGCAATTTTGAAAAAGAGAAACTGAGTGAAATTCAATGTGTTTATTTGCCCTTCCAGCTGTACCGTTGATGGCAAAACCCTTATGTTGTGCCTCCCCCTGAAGATTATGCTGTAATACTTAATCAAAAGAAAATGAAAAAAAGTAATACGAACTGAAAGGACTTAATCCTCTACGCACATAGGGACATTTGAGAATAAATATCTCAAGTAGAAGCCACAATGCTGGCGTAGGTTTGTCCTGTGTGTAATAAAAACATATGGTAGCTGCTTGAGCTCCATGTTAACTTAACAGGCTTCCACGGATTAAGGCAGAGTCTACGATGATGACGTTCCCATGGCAACAGGCTCTCAGTGGTATAGGGATGGTTTCTGGCGGTGGTTTGCAGCTTAATATGCAATTTTCCAGAGAACCCCTTCCGTCTCTGTCCCCCTGTCCTCGCATGTTTCTTTTTTATCTCAAGCTTCCTTCTTCTTTTCTATGACTCCATTGATACAGCCAACCCTTTATCTCTCTGATTCATGTCCTTTTCTCTACGTTTCCCTTCATTGCCCACACATGAGCATCCTCTGCAACGGTTCTCTCCTTCTCTTTCGCTCACCTTCTCGATCCAGCGGTACCTCCCATGTCCTTCCCTCCCTTCATCTCCACCGATGCATCCCAGACTAAGTTCGGTAGGGGGTGTGTAGTACAATCGGAGTAGCCATTAAAGCTGTGATAAACCTGACTAATTGCCCTCCCTGTGTTCTGATGTGGCCCGATCCAGATTAGCATGCTGCTAATCCTGTCAGATTGATCCATGTGGGAGATTTGTGAGCTCAGCCCAGAGCCCCATCATCCTCCCTCACATCCCCTGTTTACAAACTCACAAGCCTCTGATATCATCACAGTTATCTCCCTGTAGCGGCAGGGTTCTCTGAAACCAGGGTGCGATCTCAGTGTATACTGTTGGCTGTATAACTGCAAACCTAGTGTTACACACGCTCACTCTCGCTCGCTTGCACATACACACCCGCACACAGTACGGCAGGCTATCAATACCCTGCAGCAAGGGTATTAAACTCTGGACTGGAGAGTGCAGTTTCAGCTTGTTTTCATATCTCATTAGAGGGGAGCATTGATTAAGGGCCAATGATTTGCAAGCACACAAAGTCTGCTGACCAGACCTTCTGGTTCAAACCAGATGTTGATGAATTAAAGGTGAGCTGGTTGCTATAGATTTGGTGAAGGTCTAACCTGACTCACGGGAAAGTCGCTGAGAGAACACGTCCCATCTTGATGTTCATAATGAGACGTGGCCCTGAACCACAGCTGTGTTTCTCCACCATTGGACAACACTGATGCCGATCATCCAATCAGGGTGTTGCGCTAGCCGATTGTGTGACTAAGCAGCTGTGAAATTGCCAACGTGCAAATAACCCTGACCTTCCTCCGGCACTGCGGGGAGGGGGGGGGTTGGGGGAGGTTGACAAAATGTTAGAGTCAGAGTTTGCATCAGCGAGAAGTCCTTCACGGGGAGGTTTCTTTGTGGTTGGCTCTCCAAAGTAAATCTGGGTGGCTAACGAGGCCTGTAGGGGATGAATGAGACTGATCTGTCGGCCAGGCTCTACGGTGAAGACATCACACTGATTTAGTGATGTCTGCGGAGGGACACATCGGCCATTCTCTCTTTTTTCTCCCTTCCCTTCTTTCTCTGCGCCATTAAACCAGTCATAGATGCAAGAAGATCAATGTGGAGGCACAGTGCAGAGGGGGAGGGGGTAAATTGGAGGTGGAGACAGGTTGAGGGATAGAGAGAAGCGGGGGGTTGTAGTGGTGAGGGGGGAGGGGGGATCGATGCTATGGAAACAAGATGATCTCCTAGTCCAGTGATAGAGCTGGTTCGGTGCAACTGCACATTGCCAGCTGAGTAACAGCAGAGTCCAGTGTGTGTGTGTGTGTGTGTGTGTGTGTGTGTGTGTGTGTGTGTGTGTGTGTGTGTGTGTGTGTGTGTGTGCGTGTGTGATTAAGGGAGACTGTAAAACTAAATGTAAGTGAAGTGTCTGTAGTCCACTCTCAGTCCTAACCTATGCCTTTCAACATTGTTAAGTGGATTCCGATCTAGCAGGGACAAAGCCAATGTCAGTCACCTTAGGCTACACTGAGCCATTAGCGTGTTGCCCTCTCTCTCGTACTCCATATCCCCCCTCTCATTCTACCTCTCTCCCTCTCTTTCTCCCTCCCTCCCTCCCTCCCTCCCTCCCTCCCTCCCTCCCTCCCTCCCTCCCTCCCTCCCTCCCTCCCTCCCTCCCTCCCTCCCTCCCTCCCTCCCTCCCTCCCTCCCTCCCTCCCTCCCTCCCCCCTCACCTCTCTCCCACTCTCCCACCCTTCCACTTTCTCTGTCTCTTTCTCTTTTTTTTATCTTGATGTCCCTTCACTCTAAGTCATAATTAGCCCTTCATTAAGCCCTGATAGTACTGCACTAATGGACTCCCCTATTCCTCCAACTTCCTTTGAGCTGCGAATCACCACACAATGAACAAGACTTCCTGCCATGACTTCATCTGCCTGTGGCTCCGTTAAACACTGAGTCACTGCCTGGGCCACGGTCATAGTCTGTGTAGGATACTGTAGCTCCAACCCAAAGACATTTGGGGGTGGGGGCTCATGCTGTGGCTGGGGGGTTGGTCAGCCCAAAGGAGGCAGGCCGGAGGTCAAGCAGCTCTGCTGCTAATCTAACAACGACAGATCTTTTCATCATCAGTCCAACGCATCTGTGGACAGAAGCTGACTCCCCAAAACAAATGGGGAGGGTGATTCAGGTATCCCTTAAACTAAACAGTGGTGTTGTCTACGCGGCATGTGAGCATTTTCCTTTGTAGAGGAAGATTCTAGATATTAGTCTGTGAACTGGCTCTCATAGTGTCAGTGGAGAGCCCTTAACAAAGACATCAAGCGGCATTCAAATTGATTATAAGTACAGTGCTTGCCTCTGTTCTCTGGTTAATGTGACAAAATACAGAACAAAAGCGTGAGCGTTAATCCAGTTACTTAGCACTTACTTTCATTTGAGCCTTGATTCTCATCCCAGGTACGGACATAATCATCCTACAAAGACAGAAACAAAGAGATTAATGTGGTCATTCGTTCATTACCGTGTTCCTGTCTAGGTTGTGTAGGGTTACGAAGTAAATTTAATACTCAGCCTAGATTCCTGCTAAAATATTAAAAACTTAATCCAACATTTTCTGTGTTTACAGTTTGTTTTCTACACTTTTGGATTGGATTGGAATTCAATGGATCCATTTGAAATTCCTTATAAACATTTTATATCACATGCATTCATGATTAATGGAGTAAGTGAATTACTGTGAAGTCATATAGGATTCAAAAGGCTTTTTGGGGATGGTATAACTGTGCCCTCCTGTACCTCCACACATAGTGGTTGTGGAACATATGGAAGGAGTGGGAGCGATGTTTTAAGTGCCTGTCACTTCTCCCTCTCCCTAAATATGACCATAATCACCTTCATTAAAATGGACAAGATGAGAGAGAGAGAGAGAGAGAGAGAGAGAGAGAGAGAGAGAGAGAGAGAGAGAGAGAGAGAGAGAGAGAGAGAGAGAGAGAGAGAGAGAGAGAAGATTCTGAAGGGGACAGTATAGTAAGATCGACTGACCTCTACTTCCTGGTGAAACGACAGGCAAAAGGAGGGAAAGAGAAAAATACGTTGTTAGAGGAGAGGAGGAAGATAACAGACCAGCATATTTTAACGTGCATTCATTAACATTGACTGGTCCTTGCAAGAAGGTTTTCGGATGACTTCTTCAGATGACTGATTCAGCCAATGTACTTCCCGACTTCTCAAGTAAATAAAATGAAATATGCACAAAACAGAAGTTCCAAACAGCAGTACATTTGTGCTGTAGTTACCTTCTCAGTGGGATTTCATGAACAAAAATGCAGGACAGTCAGGTTACTCTTCCCAAAATAATAAAAATGTGACATATCACAGAATTTACTATCCACCTCCTCAACTCAGTAAGATATACAGTACATCACTGTAAATATTTATTGCGTAGGAAAGCTGTGTCAAAGAATTCTCAGGAAAGCAATAAAATGTGACACAAGAAATAAGCGTCCCTCATAAAGGCAGACACTGGGGTCCCCTCTCTGTTTTTCAACTTCCAGGCCATTTTAATAGAGGTAAATGTTTACATCATCAAGGGCTCAGCGTGGCCATTTAAACTCGCTTTGCCTCAGTGCAGCTCTGCACAAATCACCATGGACAAATTTCCACAAACCCCTTTTTTCTTCTTTTCCCTGTCTCTCTTCCCTTTCTCCCCCCTTCCATTTCTCATCGCCCCCCCCCCCTCCCATTCTCTCTCTCACCCCACTTTCAGTTACAGCCTCTCTCTCTTCTAGGCCAAAGCACTTACAGTAAACAGGACGGTGTCTATGACAGGGAGGGGCAGGAGTTTAAATCAAACGCTCTCCAGTTTGGCTGCATGAGTTACGGTCTTTAATGTAGTTTAACCTTGTCGAACCTGATGGAGTCACACATTAGCAGGCCAAGAACTCAGAGTTTATGACCAGGCCATTCATCTGACACCTCTCATGTCCACTTATTGATGCTGCGGCTCCTGAATTATTTAGCAGGTTATCTGTATTTGTGTTCCTGCCAAGACCATTGGGGAAGGTGTCCTACTGCTGTGCCTGGAGTTGAAATTTATTGCTTTATGGAGGAAAGGTCAGAGGAAATGCATTTAGGAAGACATGTTCTTTTCTGGGTGTGCATGGAAATTTACTTTGGGGCCACGGGAGGATATGGGTAAATTTTCTGCAATGAGCTATAAGAGTGGATGTGTCAATGTACAGCTTGTATAGTGTTCGCCATCTTGGTACTGGCATCCATATTTTATGTACATGGTATTCACTTCTTTTAAAACCAGTTCTGAAGCACATTCAAGGCCATGCTTAGCAATTATGAAGAAATTGATAGCTTGGTTGCAAAAATTGCTGTAGCGCTTCCAGACACATTGGGATTTACGATGTTCCAGATGTTATCAATTCAACTTCAGTCAGAAACTCGGAACAAGATTTCGCCAGGTCAACACCCACCGCATTTTAAAATTAGGTTTTTGCTTGGAAGGAACTGTCACCTTGTCATGGGAGTTGATGTGTTTGTGTGAGCATGTGTGTGTGTGGGGAGGAGTGGAGAGAACGAATGTGCGTGTTTGCATTTGTGTTTTTGTGTGCTTGTGCTTGACAGGTGTTCCTCCGTCCATGTCAGCTGTCACATGCACTCAACAATCTGTTTGATTGGAGCCTACTGTGCGGTCCTGCTAGTGGCGGTGTAGATCACGGAGTGCGAAAGTATGGAATTCTAAGAATACACAGGAATGACTGAAGTGACATCCCGCCATGTTAGATACCTTTATCTTAAGGGCCTGCTGTAGAGAGGATTATCCATAGACAAGACTTGGACAACCAAAACGTAGTTCAGGAGAGAAGGGGCTGAAGAGGTCTGTCCTTAAACCACTGATCAGTTAACAACAATTAAAGATAATTATGACTTTATTACTTTTATACTGTTTGAAATGTTCTGAATATAATAAACAATGTTTGATCTATACCTTGCAATATTAAGCTCATGAGCACATAACTCTTGGTTATGTCTAGGATAGAAATATGCCTATCTATTAATTATGTTTCTTCTATCATTAATAACTGTCATGATGCTGTTTTCTTATGCCTGCATAGCCATAAGTTAGTTTTTTGTAAGATGTGACTAGGAAAGGCCTTGTCGTGAACTTGTTTGAACTATTCCTTTCATTGACTTGGTACTTTCAGAGCAATTGGGTATTATCTAATACATCTTCAGGGTTTTATACAACAGCAATATCTTTCAAGCAAGCTCAACTAAAAAAGCATCCACTGCAACATAACTTGAGCAAGCTAGTGCAACAGCTTTTAGTCTGAAAACCTCTTCTCATTGAGGTGAGAATGGAGTGAGCATTTAGTAAGCTATTGCATCCTGGAAGCAGAAAAAGCTGGAAAATAAACTGTTTTTACCCCTTGCAGAGTTTACTCAGCTAGCCCCTGCTGTTGCTCACTGACTGCAGAGACCTCTCTCATTCTGTCTGGCATCCAACAGCTCCAAGAAATGGCTTCAGACCATGTAATATATGTATTTCTTTTCAACCTCTCACTCCTTCACTCTCCCGTGTTTTCTGTCAGTCTTACTCCCCCAACCTTTTCCGTTCCTTCTTTCTCTCCCTCTCTTTCTCTCTCTCTGTGTCTCTCTCTCTCTCTCTCTCTCTTTTTCGGTCTCCACTTCACTTTTCTTCAACTCCTGTCTTTTTAAAATTTTTACATCCTTTCCATCCCTCTTTTTTTGCCTCTTTTTTAATCTCCACCTCACATCCCCTTCCTCTGCCCACCACTGTTTCCTCTCACTCTCCCTCCATCTCGTTCACTTTTACTGAGCCAGCACAGTATTCCGCGGAACTCTCCCTTTGATTATGGATCCAATCAGTCATGCTGGAGGACAAACATGAGCAACCCCAGAGGATCGTTCTACACACTGTTCTTCTTTATCTCCGTCATGTTTTCTCCAGCTCGCTGCTACTCTGGGCTTAGAGGCATGAAGGCACGGGGGGGCTGCTAATTGAAGTACGCATGTAACTGGCCGGGAGCGGTGCACAGTGGGCGTGTAGAGGCAGATCAAACACACACTAGGCAGCACCGGACTGACCTGCTCCTCTGGATGGAGCCTGGGGTGTGTGTATGGGGATGTGTGTGCGGGGGGGAGGGGGGGGGGGCTGACTCACAGAGAGATGAAGATGGATTGAGGAAACAGTGGGAAAGGAATAGAGATGGAGAGAGGCCTTAAAAGTCAGGGAGGGAGGCCTTTAATCACACAATAAAAACAGTCCTCTATTCTCCCTATGGATGAAGTGCGTTCTGTGTGTTCACACAGAAAAAAACACGTCATGCCTGGCTCAATATTAATCTGATTTGCTTCCCCCTAGACAGCCTCTCTATTCAGCGCTTTGCTCAGCTTTATTGACATAGGCCCCTGAGCACTAACATGTCACACAATCTACAATCAATTACACTGGGAATACTGCAACGGCACCGGCCAGACACAAAGATTAATATGGGGCTTGGATGAAAACTTAAACACTTTCAGGACCTTAACAACTCAATTGCTTGCTCTGTTCCTTTTTCAATATTCCCATGGTAGGCAGAGCGAATTGAGGAAAACTCACTCAGTTTTGAATTATGTCCATCATTCACGGATTTATTTTGAAATAATGTAAAATCAGCTCCATTGGATTCTAATGCAAATGGAAAAATGTGTTTTCTTCAGAAGTAAACACCCATGTTTGACACTTTTCTCTTTAAGGGAAAGCACAGGTATATGCAGACATGATACTGGCAAGATTCAGATTCAAGACAATGTTGCCTGGATTGTCTCTGCGGGAGACACCTTAAAGCAGTGGTAAAGCATGCAGGCAGGTAACCAGGGTAACAGTTCATTATTTATCTAGTCCTAATTGCGCTTTCCTTTCATCTGTGTTTCAGCTGCCAACACTGACAACGCAATACCACACAAGCAAGCACGCACAAGCACTCACACACATGGCTGTGTCTCTCACGGTCTCATTATTCTACAGAAAAACTCAACTTCTCCACGATTGTGTCTTTAAAACACATGCAGAGAGTAAGAGAGGAGAATGGTCTGGCGAATCACAGTGGCTCCACGTTCTTTTGTACTTTGTAGCTTCTCACCGATGAGCCACAAAAACCTCCAATCTTGCATTTAACAGAATGTGCTGTCATGCAGAACTGGACAGTTACAGGTAGACCCATATAATATCCATCCATTCAGCTTCCTATGGAAAACACAAATTAGAACACAGCTGATCTTCCTGGTCTCCCCAGCTGTATGTACAGCATCTGTTCTCAAATCTCTATTCCTGCACAGTGTATTGAAGCTGGCGTAATGCGATGGTAAATAACCACCAGACTACGACGAAAGGCTCGATCTCTACTCACATACACCCCTGCTTGTGTTCTGACAACCAGCCAAGACACCCCAACAGACACCCCCTTCCCAACACAGCCCCACTGGTCAGACCTCATTCAGACGTAGTATCTATTGTGGCCCCTGGTCTCCCGTTCAGCACAAATAGGCTCCTGTGAAAAATCGAATCCCCTGCAGGCTTACCAAGGCACTGGGCCAGAGTAAGATAGAAGCCAACATGCACATAAGAGACCACAGTAGACAGAGTAACTGTGGTATTGACAAAACATTGTCAATCTGTCAACTTTCAATATGGCACCTTCCATTAACCTTGTTATTGGGACTTTACAATTATCAGTGTGAAGCGTACGATGAACACAATAGTGGGACTGTGCATAGTGCAGTCAGAGGGCAAAGTCTGTTGGCGGTGGGATAGCCAGGGCAAGGGCATTTTCTGGTGATAATCATTGTCTGGCATCACCGAATATGTCGGAATAGGATTGGGTTTAATGGAATATTTGGCTGCGCTGTCACAAACGCCATTATCCATAATTATGTTCCATATGCTGCTCCACAAGTGATGACAGAGAGGGGGGCGAGGTAGGGTCCACCCATACTGACTTACAACTCAAATCCTATTGGACCGAAGCCATGCTGAGAAGCACACCAGGCCTGGGTCCAAGAAATATATGAAGAGGAGCAGAGACTCCAAGTGATTCAGTTCTGTGCTGGCTATGCTATTGGGACTGCTTTACACATTCCTCGTCTCCGGGACAGCAGGGCCGTGAACATACTGTATGTACAATACAGTGTATCGCTGAGAGACATCTTCGATGTTGCCATCAAACGTTCAATTCCTCATGTTCCCCTAAAATCCTTCATTCAGATAGTCACCTAGCACCTGTACACCCCATCCATTTTGTCCTCTGTTGTTCTGCACTTCCAATCTGCTAGTGTTGACCGTGGGAGCTGAGGAGAAGCATGTGTGAAGGTACAGAACGCCGTCTGTTCCTTAATGAAAGGAAGTGGTGGAATAACAGCTGTGGGAAGGAACTGAGTGGCACAGCTTTGGTCCACTGGTTTAATAAGCTTCCAGGGAGACAGAAAGACAGGGAAAGAGTGACAGAGAGAGATTGAAAGAGACAGAGACACAGATGGAGAGAACGATGGCGACCAAATAACAATGTACAGATGTGTATGTATGTGTGTGTATTGCATTGTGCACAAACTGTTCAGAGATAACTTTAAAATCATCTTAATACCAGTACGGAATCATCTGTAGTGTTAATCTGGGGTCGTCTATGCGATCAAATAGAAAGGGATGTACCAGTAAAACAAATGCAAATCTGGCCATTATTTTAGTATGTCTTCATGGTCAAAAGCTTACATTAATGAGAAAAGATAAGCAAAAAGAAAACTGCCTTTAGATTTTGGCTTAGGTGAGAGACTAAATCAGAAACGTATCACACATGCCAACCTAATTTTTTTAAATGGCCACCGTCCTTTAGAATTGAGAATTGAGCCACATGGATAGACAGGAGCCTGACCTGTTTACCTTTCTTATCCTGTTCGATTTCAAATACAGTTTCATCCATTTCAGGGTGATTGTAGCAATGAGAGTTCACTGCTTTTGTAATTCAGGATTAGTGCTAATAGGCTACATTTTGACACGTTTGTGTAAATCCTCAGTTGAATAAACAAGGGAAGGTTTTGCTGGATCAACAGTTACTGGTTTAATTTGTGATAATGCAGTGTACATTTTACTTTTACATGGCTCCAAATATACTTTTTACCATTTCTGCATTTTAAAACAGATAACCTTTCTCAGACTACTAGGAATGGTTTATGTCAAGACTTGATTTAACCATTTATTGTAATGGAAATAGGTTTGTTTTTGGCGGGGTGGTTATATCTAAGGGGAATCTCCCTGCCTTGGAGCATAGCTAGCATAGCACACGTACATACAATTACAAGGCAGGGAGAGCAGCCAGACTGCCATGCCAGAACTAGCTCCGCCGATATTAAAGGGATAGATATGCAACCGTTTAATCCAAATTATTCAATGTTGTAGTTATGATGATGTTATTGCCGCACGTAGTCTGGTACCAATACCAACCCTTCCTTGACTCTACCCGCTTAATAATTAGACCTGTGATCTTCTGGTCCACCTATTACGGTATAAGCATAATATTAATGGACTTGCTATATGCACCATTTGTAACTCACAATAGATAAAAGTGTCTGGTAAATGAATAAGTGTAAATATTAATTGTCAGGCCTATGAAACACAACAACACACAACACAGGACCACCAAATGCCTGTCTCAGTTTTACACAGAGGTTGTGATTTTCAAAATCTCTGAGCATCGAGTCCCACTGCCCCGTACTCCAGCCAATCACCATTACTGGCTTTCTGTTGTTCTACAGATCAGGTGCATTAGTGGAATGAAATATCCTGTGCACCTGTCAGGTTCAAATAATTGTAGTTTTTCTATTCATTTGTTGATTGTAACTGTTACATCTCATCACTAATCTTTTTTTTGTGAACACATTGAAATTATACTGTGGAGTTTCATTTTTTCATGTGATATACAGTTCTCCATTGGAAACACCATGAGTGCAATATTTTCATTTGCTTACTCAAGTAAACAATAAATATGAATGTGTTATTTAGGCCCATGCATGTTAGGATGTACAGTGTGTGTACGCATATATACTGTATGTATATATACGTATGTCCATGACAGAGAGAGAAAAAAAGACTTCTTTCAAGCACCTCTGCTTTGATTATTGTTTTCCAGAGTTGCATTAATATTTAACATCAGCTCTCAAATTACTATTTAAGTCAACCTCGTTTTAAGTAATTTAACTGTGTCATGTGCAATTCTTTATTGATGAACTGGATAATTCCAGAAGGAGGCCCATTTAATCTACTTTCCACTTGTGGTTTGTACTCTCTATTTCTATTCAAAGACAAGTTTGAAACATGACAGATTGAAAGGAAATATATGCAGAGTATACTGGTGTAATCCAATTATGAATACAAATGACCACAAAGCCTCAAAAATATATGTATTTTAAGATTCTTCGTCACATGAAACTTGAAGTAAACCAACTAAGATTAAGCCTTAACATTACAATGTATTATTCATTCATGACATCGCCCACACTAAACGACCTTGTACTTGTTGAAAAACAAGCTTTTCTATGAAAATGACACTGACGGTGTCAATTGATCTTTCCTATTTTCCCTTCATCCCAATTCCCGAGGAGCAGAGGGGGTGAAACAGAGTCCTCAAACTCCCTCTGAAACACATTCCATTTCAGGCCCATTTGCGGAGTGCCGTCTGTTGCTACGGCAGCAAGCTGAAATCAAAGCAGTTGCTATTGGCGATCCCCTGGGAGGCTCTGTGATGCTCTCCTCTGATGTTTCCCTTGTCAACATCACCAGAGACACCAGCACTCCAGCGCTTTCACTCACGAACACACATGCGCGAAACCCATGAGCAAGGACACACACCGGCACAAACACACTCCTATGCACACATATCAACCGCTAACTCATCCGGCAGTGCTCTTAGAATGGCAGATAACTTTACAGGTAACACTGCACATTCCATCACTGCTTTAAGCTTAAATTGAGCACAAGGAAACCCATCTGACATCTTAGTAACTCTACTGGAAAGCCCAGTCTACAGCGACAGGGAGACGAGCTCAGCTTGTTTTCTCAGAAATGTTTTGATTTCCACTGAGGAAGGATGAGGGAAGCTTGTGCGGTATTGCACAGATGTGTGTACGAACCTGATCTGTGTACAGTTTGCGAGTGCATGTTTGTGTGCGCATGTGTGTGCGTGTATCAAGATCACTAGGATTCACTTCTTAAAGCTGTTGTTCAGATGTGCAAGGTGTTGTGGGTGAGCCAATTGATAGATACCGATCTGAGAAAATACGGAAGGTGCTCTGGCCAGCAGTCTGAAGCAAGGATCCATCCGTGCTAAAATGAAGCACCAATGTATTCACAATCCAACTCTAATTTATACCTAATCTTTTCATGCCCAAAATGTCATGACTTTATTAAGGAAAGTTCCTCAAGGAAATTCTCCTTACATAATCACAGAGAGAGGCGGACAACTAATCCTGCCCCAGGCAGAGGAAAAATGGGCTGGAAGGGGACCAGCGGGTTTTAGATCCATTCAGCTACTCAAGGAGGATCATTTGATGATTTTAGACCCTTGTCATATGAAGTAAATTACTAACAAATATACAGTATTCAACAGTAGATATGTGGAATTATTGAATCAATGTCACTCACGTTCAGGCTAAAGCCATTTCTCACTTTGTAAATAATGTAGTCTGTCAACTTACTGTAAATGGAAGGGGAAAAGTTGACAATTTCTTCAAAAACATACTTTTGCTGCCTCCAACTGCATTAGATCAATAACACTTTAACAGGATTCCAGTAGAATATAATCCAGAGTACTCTTTTGCAAATCATGCCATGATCGTTGGTAATCATATCACTGAGCTGGAGGCTGGGTTTCACATAACATATTCATGGACACTCAGAAACAGCAATAAACAGCCGTTGGGCTCAAATCAATCCATGCAACTTGGCTCAGACTGAAACTAAATGAATAACACCAGTAATCTATCATCAAATCAAATGCAGTTTAATTGTATATTGCGACCTCATTACAATGGTTTAAATGGAGGAATGTAGATCATAATACATCTGAAAAAGATACGCACAAGCATTATTGGAAATAAGGCTGTCACTAAACCTTTCATATATAGTCATATTGCCTATTATTGCACTGACAATTGTTTAGTTGGTCAGTAGTCTGACATAATGGTGTTTTATTGTTAATTTCCCATATAGAAAGCATCGGAATTAGGATAACCTTTTGTTGCCCTGATTCAATTTACATGTACGTGTTAATTTTCTGGTTACCACTCAATACTTCACTGGACCGTGTCCCTTCATCCCGACCAACAGTCACAGTAAATAATGAATGGATAGGCAACAGAAAACATTTCCCCGCAAACAGAGCCAACGGTACTTCCCAGACAACCCCTATTGGTAAAGAATAATCTCAATCACGGCGGGTTTAAGGTACGATTCTTGTAAGGGCATCCTTTCGCTGTTCACAGCTTACCGCATTACCACGGATCTCTCAATAAACACAGCGGACTTACATCTCTGAAGTGATTCCAGTGCTTGATCTTGCGGCTGTACTGTGAAATGGTGGACAGCCACTGCTCATCTTCCATGAAATTCCCCGTTTTTTCAGGCTCTTTTACACTCTTCGCATCCGCCCGAAAGGTGGACCCCACCAGCATCATCAACGGGACGAAAAGACACCGAATATTCGTCATTCTGACCATGGTAGCGGATAGAAAGAGACGCACTCACTCGCACTGGCTTCTCTCCTGGACGAGAAGAGGAGGATGCTGAGATATGTCACCCGATTGTAGGATGCTCTTTCAACGAGAGAGAGAGAGAGAGAGAGAGAGAGAGAGAGAGAGAGAGAGAGAGAGAGAGAGAGAGAGAGAGAGAGAGAGACCGAGAGGCCGAGAGACCGAGAGACCGAGAGGCCGAGAGACCGAGAGAGAGAGTTATGATTGTTACGCCTGCCCAGTAAGGTAGGCTATTATAGTACATACACCTGCTCAGCACCCGAACCATTCTGAAAATATTTAAATGTTAATTTATTTAATGTGCTACTGTGATTCATTTCATTGCAGATATAAACTAACTCCATCACATTGGTCAATATAAAAACATATTTGTCTTTTCACCAAGTTAATAAAGTCATAAAAGAGTTCATATATAATTTTTTTTTGGGCTACCCAGTTTAACAGCTTTTTGTTTAGCTCTGCCGAACAATGTAGCCTATGTCAGGTTGTTCGATTGTTTTCTATTTAGGTGGTGAACCTTCATGATGATTATACTGTGCATGGAGTAGTGTGAAGTATCCTGAAATCGCAGAGAGCAAAATGTTTGGGGGTCTTTGGGGAATCACAACATCAGTCTCCGCCTATCTCTTATTTCTTCACCCCGTACAGAATAGATACAGCTTTGAGGAAAACAGTGAAAGACGGACAGTAATTGAAATGCTGGATTAACTGATAGCATCTTTATTCCTTCCTGAAAAGACTGTTCTCTCTCTTCCCGAATGTAGAGCGAGGACGCGGAAATCTAATCTCTCAGCCGAAAGCAATCAAGTTTAGAAAGAGAAAATAATTTAGGTGGAAATACACGAACACGCGCACACACAAACATACGCACGCACGCACGAACACACACACAAATACACTGAGCTAAAATGAGTTCATACAGTTTATACAATATATGATTAACAAATAATACTTGTTCAGCCTTTGTTTAGTGATGAACTACTTTCTGCTATTGCTGAAAAATACACAATGGAAATTCTCCTTCTGCACTGGGACTCCATATAGTCTCTTCTTCATAGTGCCATTGGTTCAATGGTCAGAAAGTCTAGTCAGTCAAGAAGGCGGAAAGTGTGGACATACACAGCATTCAGGGAACAGATGTGACGGGAAAAGACTGCAAAGTCACTTCAGGGGCAATGAGGCATGTCCTATGGACATATTGAATGTGACAGCTGAAGATGCTAGGAATTGAGGAACTGAAGAAAACAGAATTGCTGAAAGATGATAGATCATGAATTACCATTTCATTTATAAGTGCCAGCTCGGAACTATTTCTAGAATCCAGTGGACTAGGGGATTCAGCCAACATCCTTTAAACTGATAGAAATAAACACATCTCTAAAAGTCAGTGTCCGTTGGTGACAGTCATGAGATTCTAGTTTCCCTGAGGTAAAAGAAAAACAAATTCTCACGCACAGATCGGCAAAACATACTGGTCTGATCTACCTGCTGAGTGCAGACATGTGAGATCAACGACAGCTCATTAACAAAACATGCTCTGTACATATGGACAAGAGTCTTGCATGCCTGGAGATTTGAGTTAATGCTCGGTAGCCATTTGACATGAATGGTGTCGGGCCTTGGAGCTACTGCTAGATGTATTCACATCATTGATTGCTGACATTTGATTTGTGAGGGAACAACTATGTAAGCCTGTGAGTTTATAGCTTTCTAAATGAAGTACTGGGACTCCTCTTCAGCACTGAGCTGTTGACATGTCAGATGGTAAACCATGTCCTTTGGACAGAGGTTGAAAGCTGACAGTTAATGCATTTAAGCACAGTTAATATTGACCACAAAAAGGCTATTTTATAAGACACCCCAAATAGGAAGCTGAATGACAATGGAATTCTACAACACATTGTGATTAAAGTTTGGAGATCACGATGCAGTATACAATTTTTCCATTTCAAATAAATATGGGTGTGAGTGGCTATCTTCATCGAGATAGTTTCATCGTACCAGTCAGAGCAGTAAACTGTAGAGTTTAGTCAGTTTAAGCTCTTATGGTTAAATCACGTAGCTAAATAATGCATGTGGTGCTAAAAAGAGAAGGAGGGCATCATCGGACAGGTCATATCGTACGAGAGCAACGTCAAGGTAAGGCTGCTTATAAATAATGATCACTGTATTTTTCCCTGACATCATACATATTCTCCTCACCACAGATAGTGGTCTTCTGCCATCTTTCTTTAACATTGCTGTTTTTTTGTCCTTAAGGGTTTTGATTCAGTAGCGAGTACACTGCTTGCTCTCTTCTTTCCCGATCACTGAAAGGGGGGAGGGGAACGTTCCTGTGTTGAGGTAAAGCTCCAGTACATTACATGAGGGAGAGAGTTGAGTGCTTTTACCAAGCTCTCAGCACTTCTGAGAGACTATCGCTGTGTCACATCTTCTCCAAGGGAACTTCTGCAGTTGAGTTCTATACTTTACTTTTTAAAGATGTGATTTACAATGTTATAAACGGATGCCTTCTGTAGCCATGGATCTTGTTATGTTTCTTAACTTTTTGGGAATTCCTATCAGAATGTTTTTAACATTAACATAGACAGCATAGGCTCCAGGCTACTGTTACATGACTCATTGCTGCAACGACACAGCTCATTACAAAATGAGGGTAAATCAGGTATCACTGCACAGACTTTGTGTAGATAAAATACCAAAAGGCCCTTCTCAAGGAACTTCTCAATGAGGTAAACTGTCAAGAAATGTTGACTGACAGAAACAATTCAGAAGTTAATCCTTGTCAATCCTTTAGAATTATAATTTTTTGCCTTGAAGTGTTAATACACAAAAGAATATGCCGCTCGTTTTATGGAGAGTAACATACTGCATGAATAGCTTCATACACAGTTCATCTTATGGCAACTTTTTTTCTCTCACACAAACAAGTTTCTGACTAAGGATTCTTTAGAGCATGGTTGTTTATTATTAATGGGTAAACATTTCCAATGGTCTCTTGAAATGTATCTGATAATACTGTGATATACTGTGTACAGCATATTAATGCAGCACATAATATGACAATGACTGACTTGAGCATTCACTGAAATAACCCCTGTCTATGGTGAAGTGTCCAATTACTCAACATTAAGCCTAAATGCATGTCTATATCTAAAGTTGCTGTGTAAAAGTGTTGGTGCTACGATAAAGAACAGTGCGTCTCAGCAGGATTTGCCAAACATCACAGTTTTCTTATCCCCTTGAGGATGGAGATCTGTTTCTGCCTCCTCCAGCAATAAATCAAAACCTAAATGGAGCACTGTTTCGGCTCCAAACACCAGGCGCAGACACTAAGGCCCAGATAGACACTGCTCTATACCCAGGGCTAGAGCGCCCTCAAATAAAGGCAGGGCTCAAATTACCCAACATACTGAGGGGCTGCATGTAGTCAGAGCAGCTTTGTCAACACCAGACAATTGGTCGTAATGTAGTACACCTATATAGTATCATGCACAGACAAGTCTTCCTCCCCTCAACTAAACAGGCCATTCTTTGCTAACTGCCAGTATTACCTAGATGGTTATCAAGATCAAATAGCCTTCAGAGTAAACAAGGCTAAAGTGGCAATTTGTCATGTTACTGAAATGTTAAAGAGTTCTCAAAACTCCATACTTAACAATGTATTTGCACGTGTATTTATTATTCATGAAGTCAAACAGTTCTGGTAGTCATGTAAGAACAAATAGGCCTATTTAACACTATTTTTCGTCTCCTCCTCAACATTACAATTAATGCAATTAACCACCCGAGGCTGTGTGGTAACTGTCAAGATCACCACAGTCAGCTAAAAAGAACTGGAAAAATTCCATCTCCAGATAAAAAGGACCAGAGATGGCCCAAGGACCTCTGGGAAATCCACCTAGGTCTAATGCTAGATATTTGGATTTCTTGACTGAAGTGTCAGATATTGTGATTTAATTCAAACTCTACACAAGACATTTTTGGGGCTTCTGTTTAGGAGCTCATTGCAAGGCAAGTGACACAATTATGAAACGTTTTTCAAAGTGGTTAACTGAGGCCATCCTCTGGAGATTAAATGTATTACATCAAGTATGTAATTATAGGTCGGTGGTTTCAGTGCCACTTTGAGAATTATGCAAACTAGGAATTTGGGACACCTCAGCAAGGTTCTAACCTTGTTTGACAGAGTTGTCAGTCGGAGATGTTAACTAGGCAACTACATCTTTTTTTCAGAAAACAATTATGATGTCATGTAGGTCAATATGGATTCGATTCATCAGGTGGTAGGTCTCCCAGACCTTTCTGTGGAGTTTGCATTTCATCCCCATGCCTACATGGGTTTTCTCCACAAAATAAAAACTAAAAGGTGAAAGGACAACAGGATGGGAAAAATGCACAGGCGAATTTGTTCGATGGCCGCCATGGCATCATGTGCCAACCCTAGAGCAACAATCTTTGGGTGGTACCCGAAAATCTGAAGCTGATTTCAGGAATTGTATTATTCTGTTAGGCTAGTTGAAAATAATGTCAGTGGATATACGTGTTTTTACAGGCACGCCTGACAATCAACGGACATGTGATTTGAAAATGTATTTTGAAGTTGATTGGTCCTACCAGTCATAAGATAACTACCCTGTATGTCAAATTGAATTCCCACTTTCCAATCATTAAAAAAAGACATCCCGTCGACTCGCGAAGGGGGCGGGTGGGGATAATTGCATTAATTGTATCAGGGTGGCTAGTTGGCTGCCTGACATGCGTGTGTGTACGTGTGTTCCGACAGATCTTTGAGTCTGCACACGTGTGTGTGCTCCACAAATTGAGTGAGTTGAATTAGGATTATAATTCTTCGTTCACCGTGTAGCAAGTCGTAAAAAGTGAAGTGCTACTAATAAAAATGTGCCTAATAGATGCTAATAGATGCTGGTCATAGGAGGGGTTATTAATCCTGTAGCTACACTTCAGCAGAAGCCACAAGTGGACAAACGAAGAGTCAAGTGCACGACTCAATTGGTAACTACAGTAATCGCAACAACAACCCATTTCAACGAATCGTTTGCGAACTGCACATAATCACTTGCAGTCTCTTGAGTTTTGGACGATGGTTTGAATCCCCAGCCCTGGAAAGGTTATTATACAGCATCCTTTCTGGCAAGTCTGTTGGCAGTCTAAATGTCATGTTGGCTAAGCTATCTCGATTGTCTTTCAAATAGCCTACTTTCTTGACCTCCAAATTAAATACAACACCTTCAACGAATAGGCCTATTGAACCGACTTGAATTGTCTGGTGCAGTTTGTTTTATCATGTCATGATGGCTTAACGCCGTTAGATCGCCGGGTATTTAATTGTGCTAATTTATTTTGGGGGCATTGCTATTATGGCAGATTTGTCTGGGAATCAGAAAAAAAACTACCAAAAGTTGCCAGCTTTGTGAAATTGTTTTGCTTTGTGAAAGGGTATAGACCCAGAAAATCGCCCACTCAATTCGATAACCCTTTGTCCGATTTACCGGTTAATAATATAGTCTGCCATGACCTCAACAGAGTAGCCTAATTTGTTCTTTGGCAAATGTACATATTTTTCTGAGCTACCCTCTCTTGGCACCGGACCTGAAGATAAATATAGCCATAACATTTTGGGTACTAGCCTATTTAGAATGCACAATTGTTCGTAAATTACAACAGGGAAAGGTGTATTGGGCCCTTGTTGCCGGAGGCCAACTTGCCTAATCGCCCCATCCCCCATACTCTATGGAGGACAGCTTACGTGAGGAACGTGCAGTGAAACTCATTTACACATAGTATTTTATCGGTGATTGTAGCCTTTTGTAATATTGTAAAAACTATTATTTTTATAGTATTTAGTTTGCAAGGAAGCTTCTTTAAGTTTTAAAGCCCCAATTATAATGAGTTAAATCAGAACAGTAAATGTATCTAAACAATGGAAGTATGACATAAAAAGATGATAAATAATGTGATATGAATAACTGTGATATAATTTGAAATTATTATTATTATACAAATTAGCTTTGTTTTCTGACCATTTATTTGTGGACAAGGGAAACTCATCTCAATCTGTTCATCATCGGAGAACCAAACTGTTACTAGGCAGGGTAGAATTTTCTAGTACGTGTCCAAGACGCTGATTGGCTTGTATAGGTGGTGGGAGGAGCATATACTTTTAGGTACATAAATGTAATGTTCCATTGTTGTAATTGTGTTTTTGTGTTCAGCTTGACTGGTAGTTAGAATCAGGACCATCTTCAGAAGTGTAATCAATTGTAGAGGCTAAAAATGCCGTGTAATAATTCAGTGGACGAGAGTTATCCTCCTTCCCCTGCGGATTATGTGAGAGGTTGTAAACGGCTGTCATGGGGAAATTTGGAGCAGAGACTGACTGAAATCAAGATTAGTCAGAGTCTAACGTCAGATCAAAATAGTATGAATGAAAATGGTAAGTGTTTACAAGCTATTCGAGCAGTGTCCCTTTTTCAAGTTTTATAAAGTTAACTAAATGCAGCAACACAGCAAAATCTTCTAGGATAAGGTTTGTAAGTCTCCAACGGTATGAAGTGGATGTACCAATTTACCAATACGAAATTGTCGTGGGGGAATTGTTTCTTGGATAATTCAAAAGTATCATTTAAAGATTTATTGGAGTATGTTTAAGAATGTTATTTTACTTTTTGTCTATTCCAGGATCGGTTTCAGACATGTCCCTGACATCAGAAAGCAGCATGTTCTGTGAGCCACTGGAGGAGACGCTGTGTGCACAGGTCGTCGAGACCATAGCTCAAAAGCTTACTGACCCTTCTGACAATGTGCTGAGGTGCTCCAAGATCATTCTACCAGACCTTCTTCTTCAAAATATTAGACAGAAACTTCTCCACTTGGCTGCTGCTGAGCCTTGCGGCCTACGGGGGGCGCTCATTGACCTGTGTTTGGCACAGGGGGACCAGAAAAGTCTGTGTAGTGTTGACCGCTTAGCTGTTGAGCCTAGCTTGGTACCTACCTTCCATCTTACTCTGGTTCTCCGGCCAGATACTGGGGGACTGTGGCCCAAGTTTCAAAAACTTTTTAGGGGGATCTATTCCCCTCCCAAACATCGCACGACTATGAACCATAGACACTCCCTGAGACTCAGTACTAGCTTTATGGCTATCAAAAGAAAGCTGTACAGTTCCGAAGAGTTGCTTGTGGAGGAGTGCTGACTGCCATTCTTTGCCAATGGAATGATATTGAGCATAATTTGTGTGTGATTGTTAGTTACAAATGTTGCGTCATTTATGGATTCAAGTGTTATACTTGAAATATATTTCCTTCCATTGTGGGATATAAATGGGTATGGTCAGCATAAAGACCTTATAGGTTACTTTTTACTTGTTTTAAGGAGCTCATTGCTTGTTTTTTGGTAGCTATTCTACATGTTTTCATTGTACTGAGTACAATCAACAGTAAGACAATCTATTGTTCCATCTGAAACCATGCCTTTAACTACATTGTGATTTGATACTTAAATATCCATGTTAAAACCAGGCTTCCTTTTTGTACTTTCACTGAGGTGTAATAACAAAATGCACGTTTTCAAGCACTTGTGAAGTTTGAGTTCTTTTTCTACACAGTTGATAATGTTTGGGGTTTACCCAAAGCTTCACCAACAATTACCTCAAAATACAATTGGCTAAGCACAGACACTTTGCGGTTTGCAGTACCTTCATATCTACAGTAGGGCCTACATTCAGTTAATAAAAACAGGGTTTGTATAACACGGATGAGAATGAAACAGCCATTTTTAAGAAAAGAAATTAGGCAGTTCAGACAGAGTAATTCAGGAATTAATTTTAATAAATACAATTTTATTTTCATTTGTGCAATACGTTCTCTTTTCAATACTTTCTAATCTCCATAACCTGACAAGCTACACGCTAATCCACAGGGTACATTAAATTAAATTCTGAATGACATTAGTTTGATAAATCAATTTAGCCCTGCATTGTTAAAAGTAAAATATTTACACAGGTGGTAAAACTATAAAAAAAAATCCATTCCTCTTAGTGGCTCAGATGTCTATAAGAAGGCCATGAGGTTTCTCCATGAAACATAAGAATAGGGATAGAGAAAGCTTGTGTTTAGCAGCTTTTGTATTCCATTCAAAGTTTGCTTTTAATTTCAACCACAATACCAACTAGGTTTCCGCCAGCCTGAAGACACAGGTGTAACATCAGCAGTTTCCTAGTCCATCTCACAGTTCAACAGTAAGTCAGTCCACAGAACACTGCAGAGGGGTCCCCTGAAGTTGTCTGCAGCCCACCAGGTGTAAGGCGTTTCTGATTCTCTTAGATAGCTGCATCAAAATTCTCCAATTTGTTTGTGGGCTTCCATAGAGCTTCATTGATTAATTTCTTCAAATTCAATTCAAGTACCGAAAAATCTAGAGATGAATACACAAACGTAAAACATGTTATCTACGTACTTTCAAAGCTTAGACAAATGCACATGCAGACAAATAGTTGATTGGTAGCTCACCCATTGCCGTGTCAAAGGTTTCTAGCCATGTAGCATGACCTGGATCTCCGAAAGTCTGGAACAGCTGGGAGTGCCCATCCTCTGAGCCCTTTGATATAAGTCAGAGTCTCCAAAATAACGTGCACGATACAGCAAGCCTTCCTCTGAAGAAAAAAGGACACAAGAAAATATTATCAAATATTAATTGGTATTTCAGGCTGGTGTTTTTAACCAATCAACAGTTCAGATTGAAGATTTGGGTCTGACTAACTCTGTTGCTTCTCCTTCCAACAATTGTTTCTGAGGTTGGAGATGTAGTCTTCCTCCACACTTCTCTCTACATTCTTCAGGTTGTTTCCAGAGTATTCATCTGTGAAGCGTTCACCTACATAATAAGGCACTTTCAGGAGCGGCGTGTGTCTCTTATGAATATGGCCAGCTGACCTGGAAAAGGGAACATAATGACAATATTAAGTTTGTCGAAAATTTGCAACCTATTTTCTGAATGAGATTATTTTTTTAAAGCCTTATAGTTAGCTAGGTTTACTTACGGGCGGTAGCTAAGGCTGTAGGGAGGCTGGGACACCATCATTTGGCTGAGAGCAGAGACGACGATGAGTATGAGGATGGGCATGAGCTGGACAAACAGTGCCAGGCCTCCCTGACAGAGAATAGAGTGTCAGACCACTCATCTCTAGTGTGGACATTGACATTTTCCTGAACATAAGAAATGCATTGCACAAAACTTAGCAGATTTCACTTACTTCCCGGGGTTGTTCTCTCCTCTCTCCCCTATGCTGATGGCCAAAATGCATTCTTCCATTTCTGTAAACATGTACATTACCTGGAAAGTAAAACAAAGTAACATTGCTTAAAGACACATGTAGCCTAGCCATTACCCAGGTGTACATTTGATTGAATGTTTTGCAATTCTCAACTGACTTGATGGAAAGCCTCCTCCAAAGAACATGTTAAAGAGGTCTTCAGGTGAGATGTCTGCTTCAAAGTCATGGCGCTGTTGCCTCTGTCTGGTTGGATGGGCTCTCTCTTCTCCATATTGGTCATACTGCTTACGTTTTTCTGTATTACTCAGCACAGCATACGCATTACCAATAGCTGGGAAACATAAAATCAATGTTATAATGTGCAGCATTGTCAATAACACAGGGGATGTAGTGTCTTAAGTAATAAGGCTATTGGCCTTATAGGGGACTGATGTATTCACCCTTAAATGCTTCTGTGGCTCCTGGTGCATGGTTTTTATCTGGATGGAATTTCAGAGCCAGTTTTCTGTAGGCCTTTTTTAGATCCTCCTCTGCAGCGTCCTTTTCAACTCCCAGAATCTCATAGTAATTTTTACAACTCTTGATCCTATAGCCAACCCAGATGCAACCGTCACATTGATGAGCAAATATATGTCAGACATGAACAAAAGAAAACTATCCTGATTAATCCATTGCTATTGACTACTAACATTAGACATGAGACAGGTCGGAGCCAGGGACGGATTTATGCACGGGTTATAGTGGTGGTGGTGGGGGGGTTGGGCTGGAGAAAGTGTATTTATTTGTTGAGAGCAGTGACTTGTCAGACAAGAAACCCAACAGACATTGTAATGGCCAATAACAAAGCAATATAAACACTTTGATATACGATTGGTTTGAACTAGTAAATCATTTGAATCAGCAAATGAGGGTTGTTAAGCAGTGAGGGTTGAGTCTTTTGACCCGCTCAAGTATAGAACCTGGATAACACTGGCGACTTACAAACTAGGGCTGATAGTTCTGTTGTATTGACGTTACATGTCATCATCTTCTCCTTAAAGTTAAAGACTGACTGAGACTATGACTAGGTCTCAAAAGAAAAAGCATTTACCTCCACGAGCTGTGTTTTCGATTTCTTAATGTGACAGTAAACTATTTCAAATGTTTGCATTTTGAGATTGCATGTATTGGAAAGTGCTTCAAAAATAAAATTTATTATACAATTGTTACTGGCATCTGACTGCATTAGACATACTATATGTGTTGGAACATACTAAATATTTATATTGTATGAATGATGGATACTGATGTGGTACTGACCGAGTAAATGATAGTTTTACCAAGAGAGTTGGCTACTGGTCTAGCTATTTTGTATGACACATACATTTTTCTTTTAATGTCAGAGGATGTCCCGTGAGGGGTAGTTGCTGAGTACAAGTGATTTGCTGTCAACTGTGTAACCCGTAATATATTTGTACTACTGTAATGCCTGTATGATCATCATCGTGTATTAAAGTTGGGGAATGGGTGGTACTGGGGAGCCTTAAGACATCCGTGCCCAGGGCCTAACAAAGTGTCAATCCGTCCGTGGTCAGAGCCTATGGTAGATATTTAGCCTACTTAAAACGATGAACAATCGTGAACTCACTTTTTCACAGCACCCAGCTGATCTGCAGTGTATGGTTTGGCTGCGTCTGTGGCATTCTCCTCCGACGCATGAGAATCATTTCCATGGCTGCGGTTCCTCACTCCAGAGCTATCCCCGTTCATAGGAGTACTATTTTCGTTCGGAGGTTTACCGTTCTGTGTGAGGGACTCCAATATATCTGACAGAGAGAAGGAGATGCTGTGAGCAACAGCTTTGTCTGTGGTGGCTACATCTGGATCTTGTACAAGATCGTTAGATATACATAGAAAACACATTAGGAGGCCCAAATGTAGGCAATCTGTGAGGATCAGATACTACTGGACAACTACATCATGGCAGCTGGCTAACAAGCAAGTTACAAATTAGAGTTTAGAACAGCCGTTAAACGAGACACATAAGACTCATCTTATTAGAGCTAGTGCTACACGGTAGTAACGTGAGTAGGCTACTTAAATAGTAAGCTACAGTAGCAACATGAAAGGCACATAACCAACTGCAGACACGAAACGAGGTCAATCGAAAATAATTAACAGCGGTTATGTGTCGTTTGAAAGAAACAGGACTACAAGTACCACACTAACCAGTTAGCTAGGATTCGCAAGCCATTGCAGATTTGTATCTACAGCAATGCCAATGGCCCAGAAAATGGCATGAAATCCAAGCTAAAATACAAATAACACTGACGTACTTTTAGCTTGGTCAGTTGGAAACAAGCGTTGTGCTTTCTCAAGAAACCTCCTAGATTTGTCTGGTTGGTTTTTGCTGAGTGCATTGAGAGCAATCTTTATGCACCGTTCCGCTTCGTCCTTGTTTGATTCCATCGCGACGGCAGCGGAAATGTTTACTTGGCTCTGGACGCCGTAAGATGACGTTGAAAAAGTAGGAACGTAAATAATGCGTCACTTCATGTATCGTGTCCTTGTGCTTGTGACTGGCAGCTACATATGTGGTTAATAGTGAATACAATGTAACGAAAAAATTATAGATTCAAGATAAGTATGTCATTAAGTGTGGTGTCCTTAGCAGCTGGCTTAAGCTTCAAATTAGCAATTCGCCCAACTACACGTACTGCGGTGAAAGCATGTCTTTGCCACTATTCAACAAACGAGGTAATTCCATCAACTGACCATGGTACATGGTCAAGAAAGAAAACGTCGAGGAAAAAGAACCATACGCTTAAATTCAATGAAAATCTATCTTGGGAGGAACGATTGGCGGATGCTGTGACGCCGTTGTGGAGGCTGAATTACAATGAACAATTGGAACTAAAACAGAGGAAGCAGAAGGATATCCTGCTTCAGCTCTCAGACCAGATTTCAATGAGAAACTCTTCTCAACTGACTTTAGCATCAAATTCAACACTAAATAACAGTAAACTTAGTTTTCCTTTACTTCCTATAAAGGCATCACCTGCTACGGTTGGCTACCGCAACAAATCCAGCTTCTCTGTCAACAGAGGAGTTGATGGCAACCCAAAGACGGTTGGTTTTTATGTTGGCACAGGCAAAGCTGGTAATATTGTCTGTGTCAATGGGGATAACCTCATTAACATGCCAGAAAAACACCTGCTGGTGGCCAGATGCTACCAGAACTTTATCCGCCTCTCTCCTCTGGAACCCTGCCTCCTCTTCCATACCGGGGGTCACTGGAGAGATATCACAGTAAGAACCAATACAAAGGGACATACTATGGCAATAGTGTACTTCCATCCACAGAGCCTGACTCCAGAGGAAATAGACTTCCACAAATCGGCTCTAGTGGAGTACTTCATCCGGGGACCTGGAGTCGTCTGTCAACTCAACTCCCTGTACTTCCAGGAAAGTTCTGTGACTCGCTGTAGTCATGAGGAATCTCCGTACCAGCTCCTACATGGCTGCCCACACATATACGAGGAGGTAATTACCAGCATTGGAGTAATTACAGTGATTAATTCGGGGGATAATCCCTACAAAGGTTAATTGTATTAATTAAAGTAAGCACTGATCTCATTCCTATCATCCTCAGGTGTTGGGGTTTAAGTTTCGCATCTCAGCAGATGCATTTTTCCAGGTGAACCAGGGAGCTGCAGAGGTGCTCTATCACACCGTGAGAGAGATGTGCCTACCAGATGGAAGAATAAGAGAAAGAGGGGGCATCCTCCTGGATTTGTGCTGTGGAACAGGTGCCATTGGCATTGCCATGTCCCCCAGAGTGGACAGAGTCATTGGCATTGAGCTCATTGAACAGGCTGTGGAGGATGCCAGACACAATGCAGCCCTCAATGGTGTGTTCAACTGTGAATTCCTTCAGGGAAAAGCGGAAGTGGTCCTGCCTCAACTAATACCCCAGCTGAGCTCTATTAGTAGGGAGCTGACAGTTGTGGTAAACCCTGCCCGCTCCGGCCTGCACTACCGTGTGGTCCGGGCACTACGGAACACTCCCTCTGTCCGCAGGCTGGTCTATATATCCTGTAAACCTGAAGGAGAGGCCATGAGGAACTTCAAGGAGTTGTGCTGCAGTCCAGACCCTCAAAAGAAGCTCATAGGAGAAGAGTTTTCTCTGAGAGTGGCTGTGCCGGTAGACATGTTCCCACAAACACCACACTGTGAACTTGTGCTACTGTTTGAAAGATGAGCTGCTGGGATCCTGGTGAGAAGTGGATAGACTGCAATTATGATGATTTAATACAAATTTCTCATTACAACACTTTGGAATTCTACTGACACTATCAACACTAGATGGAGCCATTTCAAGTTTGTCAAGGCAGTTCTCTATTACCAATCTATATGAGTAGCCATTCAAGTGTCGACACCAAAGTTCATACAAGCTGGCATTTCCCTAAAATGTTGTACCTTTCATCAAAATTATGAGAACAAATTTAAAATATAAGGATAAGGATTTTTTTTATTGTCATTCCAAACCATGGTACATGAGCTGGAGCGAGATTAGATACTGAGATCCGGTTAAATCCACTCACAAATAAATGACTAAACTACTCATCATAAATAAATACAATAAATACAGATAACCAATCATACACACACACAGATAATTTATTTATTTTTAAGGCAGGGTATTTAATGTGTTTGAGAGGCACTTTTTGTCTTATTATAATAATCACATTTTGATAGCAACAAATACATATAAAGGTTTGATGTTAATATGAAATCAATCCGACATCTGTGGGCGTCGCAAGACTGTTATAAACACAACCAATCATTAGGCAATGCCCTGACTAATGATTGGACTGGCTACCTGTCTGTCTACCTACCTACCTGCGCACACACTGCCCCTGCACTCAATGTGCGTTACTGTAGTTTTGTGGGAGTGGCTTTGAAGGGATACATTGGTTTGAATCGTGTCATCAAACAGAAGTGAAAATATCTAGCTTTGCAAAACTTGCCTAACCCAGCTTCAAAAACAAAACCTTTAAAAAAAATTTTTTTTATGACATCTTAGTCATCACCTGAGCACTTTTTTCTGATTAGATTAAAATGATGCAAAAGAGTAGTTCTGAAGGTAATGAAATAGAGGTGGCACTCTGCTATCACTCTGTTAGCATCTTCAAGTGTATTGTGTTTTTACAGTAGGAAGGCCCATACATAGTGCATAAAGAAAGTACAGTCAAAGATCAAGGATCAAAAGTACTAATTCTACAGTATTTTATCAGAAGAAGACTTAATTGAATTTATTAATAATGCGTAGTTTAGTTATTTATTTGTGAGTGGTTTTAACCGGACCTCAGTACCTAATTTCGTTCCAGCTCATGTACCATGTTTTTGGAATGAATCAGAATCAGAAAGGGATTTATTCGCCATAAAAGTTTGCACAGACAAGGAATTTGCTTTGGCAGGAAGGTGCATACAATAAACATATACCTAAAATTTAAATATGTGGACTAACTATACTAAGGGTACATAACTAGCAGTACTAAGTGGTATAAATATAAGTTGCCGTAAATTACAATATAAAAATACAAAAATACAAATATTACAAAAAATACAAATGTACAAGATACCATGTTGTGGTGCAGTGCAAAAGCAGAGTGTTTTAAGCAATAAGTCACTATAAGAATGACAATAAATGATCCTTTTCCTAGTTTGTGATGCTAGATGAACACATACACACGTGTGGGTAGCCGTGACACCAACACACGCTTGAGTATCCACACAATGAAATTACGTTCTCTGCATTACCCCCCATCCTGTTGTCCTTCCTCAAAGGACAGCCAGGAGCAGTGATCAGTCATATCAACTTGTGTCAAAAGGCGACGGAAGTCAAAGTGCTCATCTTATGCCTTGGCCAGGAACATGAGCAAAAGACCAATTTGTCTTGTATGTTTTTATAGTTTTTTTTTTGTGGAAACCCTTGTGAGCACATGCAGACATATATACATACAACATTTGTATGTTCATTGGACATACGAACTCCACAGCGGATAAACCAGGAGACACCCCACAGGAGCACCAACAGGCTGCAAGCGACAATCAAACCCACAATCTTCTTGCTACCAGACACTATGAACTGTGAGGTAACGTATTACATCATAACTGCAAAAAGTGAGGGGAGTTTTGTCTGATAAGAGGACACAGGGTAGATGTCAGAGCTTGCGTATGACCTGCTGCTACCTTTTTATAATGCAGACAGTATGTCAACATGGGTGATGGGGAAAGCGATGAGGCAGATAATGCATCTTGCCACATATTTGGCCTTCCGTACCCTTCTTGCACGACACATTCTTTGGTCAGGACATACCCGGTTTGCATCAGAATTCATATTTTTATTAGGTACGACAGATTATAGATAGATGCAACATTTATATCTCTGTGGATTCTTGTCTCTTCTTTTTTATATCCGTTGGCCATCCCTGGGGTGCTGGGTCTAAAGTCTCACATGTTCACCAGAAGACCTCCCAAATACCAAATGTATCTTTCTTCCAATGGTCTTGACAGAATCCAGTCATTGAATAAATAAAAAATATATATATTTTGGAGATCCAAATGTTGTGTGTGCTATATATACTTTAGAGCCCTCTGTAACAATACATTTAGTAGAATCCTATGGTTTTACATACAACCGATGTTAGTTATTTACTGTGCCTTTTGTTAATCTAAATTAAACCTCTATTCACAGGGTTTTTTACACATTTTACATTTATAGTAACCTTTAGTTTTTCTAGCTGTGGCTGTCCCTATGCATAACTTTTATAGAGGGTTGTTAGGGTGTTTTTTATTTACCCATCATAAACTAGGCTACTATTATTTTATCATGTTTTCAAAAAAATGATTAGATGTAGACCTATGTATGGATTACTCATCATACAACTAAGGCAAGTCAACAGGTTCCAACCAGTACAGTAATGCTACGTTGAGGCTGAAGGTGCTTTTCAACAAACCAAAAATACTGTTAGGCGTGAATTCGGGTAATCTGGGACATTGGGTAATGTGGGACACCTAAACTCCAGAGCGTTTTCTTCCCTGCTATGACAATGTCAAGTCCACATAACTTTGACTATAGGTTTAGCATGGATGTTATACTTATTCACGTTTCTGTTTGGAGTGACCTACTTTTAAGCCCTAGGTTACGGTAGGCTACTGCTGGTCACTGACTTGAGTAACACAAATTGAAAGATGGTTGCATGCCTATGAAGCAAACCATCTCTGTTGACATACCTTATGTAATCCCCAAACAAATACATGATCATGACTAAACAATGAGTGTTACTGTGAAAAAAAAAGAAAAAAAAGACATCTGAACGACTTTCACCCGTGGATGTCGAACATCAGATGACAGGGAACCAATGAAAAAGTCAGGGCAATGTGGCATCCTCCCCGACCAATTGCATGCTTTAAAAAGACGACTGAAATTCACAAAGCGGAGGTTGGCTACTGGGCGCGTTCAGCATCACGAGGCATTCGCAATAGAATATCAATTGAGCTTTTTCTTCTGTTCATCTTTGGTAGAGATAGGCCAACTTGCTGAAGTTTATACGGTAAGTGAGTTGGAGACTAAGTGCAAATATTTGTGTGCATGATATTTTGTTGCCTGTGCTTTGCTTGTCTGCTTTGGTGGCAAGACCCACGCAGCACTGCTGGCTGAAAGTGTTACAGTCTAGTTCCTGGACGGATGGCATTGGATGAGTTTACTGCGTAGGCTATCTGTCTTCAATTGAATGCTCCATTCTTTGTACAGTATCAGGTCTCTGCACATTACTGGATCGCAAAAATGACAGAAACGGAGACAAGGACTACCAATCCTCGCAAGCAACAGAACGGAAAAGTTGTGGCAGAAACATCAGCAATGGAAGATGTTTTTGATGACAGCTACAAAGAGAAAGATGGTCCAAAACCACCGACGAGATTGGTGTGGAGAAATATCATATCAATGCTACTGTTACATACTGGGGCGGTTTATGGAGTGACGCTCATCCCATCCGCATCAAGTTTAACTCTCGTTTGGAGTAAGTATATTCCATAATTACAATTTTGAATTTTCCACTCGCATGATCAATCGAGATCCTCCGAACATTCATAGAGAACAGAATGTGCTAGTGGGCTGTGCTGGTGAAGAGGTCACATGGTGGCGTTATATACAGTATGTTTTTAAATGCGTAGCCAAGTGTTGAATGTGGGTAGATCTATTTTGGGCTCCGAATATTTTTCACTTTTCAGAAAAAATACACACTTACGTGACGCGACGACCTACACTTAAAAGTATTTGCAAAATTATACCGACAATTTAGGCTTACTGTACCCAGGTAGGCCTATAGCCTATATCGTGAAGCCCTATTCATGTGTTTCCTCATGAAGTAACTTTGTTGCCCAGTCGCACTATTATGGTAAGGCAGAACGATTTTCGTGCTAAAGGTAGACCAGTGAAGGATGACTCAAATTACTGAACAGCCCAAACTTTGTTTCCACAGTTCCACAGGCAATTTTTTCTCTCTGTCTTTGCAATGCTGAACTGCATATTATTTCACTGGGCGAGACAAAGGACAATCGCCATTGCAATAGACATTCCATTGTGTGCTACATAGCACCACAACAGAATGTCCTTCTTTCCTGGTTGGAGGCCCCCGGTTCTCACATCCTTAGCAGCCTTGTCTGGATTCACATAGAGCAACATTCAGCAGTTTTGAAAAAACAAGTGTGAGATGGCTAGCAGCTATGCATACATACTCCCACTGGCAGCTTCAAACATAAATAACTCCATAGCAGTGATACTGGGCTGGGGAATAGAAAACACATGGCCACCTCACTATTGCATTGTTGGTAGAAAATTCATTTCTCTGTGTCATTGTTAGGGTTTTCTAGGAATGTGTGTGCCAGATGTTTATACTCCTTAGTTTTCTGACGTGGTCACTTTACCTTGTTAACCACAAACTTGGGCAAAGCTTAACCAATGAATGAACTAACCTCTATCTTTTGGCCAGGTTTAATGTGCTTCATCACGAGTGCTCTTGGTATCACTGCTGGAGCACACAGACTATGGAGTCACAGATCCTACAAAGCTTCTTTCCCACTGAAAGTCTTCCTGGGCCTAGCCAACTCAATGGCCTTTCAGGTAAATCAATCTGAATGCGTGTCCTTCCCAGACTAATAAACAAATCATCATATGCTTATTTCTGTGTAAAGGGCAAGGCATTTTATGGCAAGATGGTCATTGCAAATCCATAACATGTTTAAACTCTGAATCTATGAACAAATCAGCAACATTCATCTCCGGTTTTACCAAAGATGCTTGTCATCCGAGCAGTGTGCATCTGGAATCTCTTGCCTGCTGATGGTTCCCCTAATTTCAATTCCAATAATTCTATGTGTATTGAGCTCAAGCTCAACTGTTTCGCATTATCATGAAGTGCAAGCCTCTCTTTGTGGATCCAATGTAATCCTCGATCTGTGTCATTGCAGAATGACATCTTCGAGTGGGCAAGGGACCACCGGGTTCACCACAAGTACTCAGAGACTGATGCAGACCCCCACAATGCCATCAGGGGCTTTTTCTTTTCTCACATCGGCTGGCTGTTGGTTCGGAAACACCCTGATGTCATAGAGAAGGGAAAGAAGCTGGAGCTTTCCGATCTGAAGGCAGATAAAGTTGTGATGTTCCAGAGACAGTAAGGACATGGTCCACCCCTCACCCCTAGACACATGAAATTTGAAGTCAAACTGGTTTAGTTCCAGGTTCTGTGTTTTTGATCATTAAAATGTTGCAGTGTGGTCGCGTAAGAGACAGAAAAGTACCAATCCTGCTTGTAGTGTTGGTTCTATAACATTGTCATGCCGCTCATACCAGTCTTGCATAATAAATCTATCTGTAGCACAGTTAATCATCAATCTTAAGGGGAGAGTCCAGTCACATACTTGGTGAAGTTCACATAGGATGGTGTGCAGTACACTCCAATACACATGGTTGTATTTCAACCCAGGCTTGATCACGCATGCAGCTCATGAGTGTCTAGTGGTAAAGCCATTTCCCCATTGAAACCCTGGTCACAATAGGAAATGGCACTCAGGGTCAGTGTGATCATGACAGCTCTTTGGGGGCAGATTTGCTGATAAGGGCTGCAATTTCTGGTAGTTGGCAGACTCAGAGAAAATAGACTGTCCATTTGTCTCTAGGCCATCTCTATTGGATGCATTCCTAAACTGGCATCATAGCTGCTCAAAGGGGAATTAACATTCGCAAACACCTATCAGAGCACTATTCTAAACATGACTTCTGTGAACCGCAAAGGGCTATTGGTTGTACTCTGTAGTTTTTATTTTTAAGAATGGCCCAATTTTTTCCTCATCAGATCATATAATTTGCCTGTGTTAATCACACTCCTACATGCAGCCAGGCAGGCATACTCACCAACCCACAGTTACGACAGTCATTACATAGTTGCATAATACCCGACCATCAGTCACAGTCTGGCATGGAGCCAAAGTGAAGATGTTTGCATGCAACCTCACACAGTCACATGAGCAGACCGAGCTTCATGTTCTTCTCTGCCCTTGCTTCTCCTCAGGTACTACAAGCTATCTGTGGTGCTGCTGTGTTTCCTGATGCCCATGTTGGTTCCCTGGTACTTTTGGGGGGAGTCCTTGTTGGTGGCGTACTTTGTGCCTGCCATCCTGAGGTACACCCTGGTACTTAACGCTACCTGGCTGGTCAACAGTGCAGCTCATATGTGGGGCAACAGGCCCTATGACCAGGGGATCAACCCCAGGGAGAATCGGTTTGTGGCTTTCAGCGCCATAGGTAAGGAACAAGCCTAATGTGAGGGCTTCTTATCTTTCTTGAATGTTTGTCTAATGTAAATTCATACTGGCAAAATGATTGCTCTATCTGTGAATGCCCATCATGCAAACTCCAGTAGCACTCCTTGGGCTGTTGGGAATTCAGCAGTTTGAAATTCATAGGGTGGAACTAGCTAATCCAATGCAATAGCTAATTGTTTTAGTTATGGAAGAATATCCTTTTTCTTTGCATGAAAAGAAAGCTTTTGTCAGAACCATCGCATGGGATATATTTAAAGAATGTGAAGGCCTATTTCCTATCAAAATGCATAATGTGAATATCATTTCTAAGGTAATGTGATTATGTATTATGGTCTGCTTTCCAGGCAATCAATGACTATTTCCTTTTGATTTCCAGGGGAGGGCTTTCACAACTACCATCACACGTTTCCCTTCGACTATGGCACTAGCGAGTTTGGTGTCAAGTTGAACCTCACCACTGCCTTCATAGACCTTATGTGCTGCCTGGGACTGGCCAGGGACTGCAAGAAGGTGTCCAAAGACATGGCCATGGCTCGGGCCGAGCGAACAGGTGATGGGAGCCACAAAAGTGGCTAGGTGTCATGTCTCATGCGTAATATACTCTACAACAGGCCAAACCAGGAGAGAATGTAGCTTCAGTAATCACAGCAGTAGTGGTGTGTAGTGATGACCACGGTTCATGTCTCTGCTTGTTTTTGAGTTCAACCTATATCTGAGTTCCTCAGACTAATATTGGCTTTAAATGGTCCTAGACCTTTCAGTGTAGTGTGTTTGTATGTTTTGATATGCATTAGTCAACTATCTGCAATAGCAAATAACTTGGCTGGAAATGTAAGCACAGTTTTTAACCTGTTGTGTCCCAAACAGGCACTTAACTGTGTGAATATCAGCAAAGTGTGGTTGAGATGGGTCATGTAGAGTAAAAATGATATACCAACCAAGCAACCTGTCATTTGTGCACCAAAATCAATAGGAGCACGTTAACCTCTTAATTATTTATTTGATATTAATATCTCTTGGTGGCACTTATTGTTAAGTGATACAGTTCTTCTTCCCATTTCGGCGAAGCAAGGCTCGATTTGATCATGTGTCTTTAGTAGAAGCCAAGCTATGTTTTCCCGCATGTAAAGATCTGTCAGTAGCACATTTGCTGACATTCTTTCCAAAAGGATGGAATTGAATTTGGGGCCAATCCCTGCTTTAGTGTATTTTATTTGTTATTAAGCAACCTTATTCGGTCCTCTTTATCATAAGCTGCTGTGTTATACAGCCGACTTCACAAGTCCATGTAATCTTCAAAGGTCTCCATTTATCAAATATCATACAGTGTACATACATTATAAAGTACTAGTAAATTTGCATACATATAAACCACAAGATGTGTCCTGTCCAAGGTGCTCTTAACTGAGGTCTTCCTCCTCGTAGTGGACGAAGTTCTCTGAAACTTGTCGAGTGTCTGTGTATAACACCAAGTATACCTCTAGATTTGCTAGTCTCAAAGGAACCCCCTAAGGCCCCCTCTCCCTCTGTACTTTTAGAAATATTATGGGATTTGACAGGTAAAAACGTGTCACTACCTCCTGTTTGCCCATATGTTGGCTGTTTTGGAATTTAAATCACGTTGCTTTTACCTGTTTTATCCTGTTATCTCTATAAGTGCTTAGAAGGTAGGGCTTATGGGTTTGTTTGGTAACTGGCAGATATGTGGCAAAGGTGTTGGTGACCTTAGTGAGATGGTTGATGCTTGATTTTCCATCTGCTTCAATGACGCACCTTTGCACTGAAATATATAAAATTACTTCTCAGTCTTATACTGAGATGTTTTTTGTGTCATTTATTTTATACTCTTATTGCAAAAGAAAGTAGACAGCCGTGGCTGTACTAGCCTCCCTCTAGTAAACAGACTTGTAAAGCATTTACTGTACGTGTTTGTCTCCATCTTGACATACTAGTCAGGATTCTCGCCCAAATGCCTTATGGAGGTTATGTGATTTGCTTGTTGCACATCTAGACACGTCTAATAAAAGATTAATGCAACATTTATGAAGGAATTGGGTCTGTTCAAAAGGATCATATTATCCAAGTGTGAGGATTGGAAAATATGCTTTGGAAATGTCATTTGGCTGTGTTATTTAATTACTTGATGTCTATTTGTGGAAGGGAGATGGCTAGAATAACTGTAATCTCTTTAACTCAAGAGGAAGACTATATGAATTGTCTTTCATGATATTTAAGTCATATTTTTGTGATGAAGACTAAAAAAAGAAAAAAAAGAAAAAGAATCTACATTTTGAAAACTGTCCCTTTTGGGCTCCGGAAATACAGTAAACTCAGATTTAGTAATGAACTCATTAATGAAATTGTAATAATATTTGTCAAACTTGCTCTACCTTTTTCTGTGCAATTATTTTATACAGTGTTAACTTCTTGAAGTCTGAATGCCTTAAAAAAAAACTGCCGCATTTTTTCAAGGAATGTTTTACCCACTGTATGTACCGTAAATAAACAACATTTTCTACATGTTGGAAATCATGGCTCACCGTCTTTATTCTAGTCCTATAACTTGTCCTATTCCTAAAATGAATACAATTGTTTATTACCTTTTACCTGTAACTACTGTATAGCATCTGTGACTTCGGTCAAAAATGGGGAAGCTTGTAAATGACTCTTCATACACAGCATCTCGTTATGCTTTACTGGATCATGACTGCTGCTCAGTGGTTCCCAATTCAAATCAATTTTGAAGGGATGTGTTGTGTAAGTATATGTATACTAGCTTTCAGCAATATAAGATTTGCTGACCAATCATTAAACTGGGACTAGTCCTCAGTTCCAATAGTTTTTAGGAATATTTTATTTTAGAAGTGCCTTCATCTAAACACGTTTGTTTGTTTGTGTTTGTGTGTGTGTGTGGGGGGGTGTTATTATTGGTCAAATTTGATCTTGAGCCTCTTTGTCTCTTTTCTCTTTATGTACTTGCACATCATGTTTGGACCAACAGACCTCTCGCTGCGCCTGCTCAGACTAAACAGCTGTGTGAGTATGTGTGAGCGCACGTGCTGTGTTGCTCATTGCTGATTGTGAAGTACAAAAACTGGTCCAGCAAAGTAAAACCGTTACTCTGATGTTACAGATTCCTTTATGGGTATAGCTCTGAATTTGAGTTGGTTGTGATGGTCGGTCCCAAACATTGGCCTATCTTGACTGCTCTTTGGTACAACATTAATGTAGGGGGTTCCATGATGTCCTGTTTGTGCACCGTATCCCCCTTAGTTGTGCACAAATTCACTCCTATACACATGGATATCAATGCCTACAGTCTTGGTCCAGTGTGAAGGGATAGAGGTTGAAAGTTTTGAAAGGTGGAAATAATTCCGGTGTTGCAGTAATGTAGTCTAGTGTTTAATTATACTGTTAGTTTACCAAGACTTCCTCCTCCCGTTGCTGTCCTCCACCCATGTCTAACTGTGAGCATATGGTGCATGCCTGAAAGTCAGCACACCACAAGGGTGCAGGATTGAATAATTTCATATTCCGGGTATTCTCTTCCAACAGGAAGCAAACGGCTCAGGCTTCAAGTTAACCACATGATGTTATAACCAGTCCGCTGGCTCCATCTACTGGACAAATATTGATATGCCAGAGCTTCCAGTGATCTGTCTTTTTACTAGTTTAATGTGTAAGGATATGGTGATTTCTGTTATTGTCCGTTTTAATGACTCACAGCCCTGCCCAAACAGCAAGACATATTTTAACAGTGGGTCAGAGTGTCAGTGTGCAGTCCAGGTTGCACCACAGCTGTTTGATTTGAGCTCCGGATCTCTGCAATGACATCAGCCCTCTATCCATTGGCTGATCTCCGTCAGACCATCCACCCCACTGCATGTAACACTCTGGTGTGGTCATGTTTGTAGGCTACTTTTAGCTCAGTTTGGTCAAACTCTACAGTGCTACCTCTACACTTGCATTTGAAAATATGTACTATTTATAATATGTAGGCTACAGCTGTAGAACCGGCCTAAATCAGCATGTTTGAAAAACTGTCAGTTAAAGCATTAAAGTAGCAAACAAATTCACAAAATTATTTGTAACTATCTCAACCGGTTTGGTACCAGTATCAATTATTCAAAATCCAATAGCACCACTTTATGCCAGTTCCCTTTCGCACAGTTAAGACGACGCCAGGAGTCATCATCGCAACAGGAGAATAACAATTAAAAAAAAGTTATTATCAAGCGTACTGATATACACGCGTACAGAGAGAGGCGACACACACACACACACACACACATGGTCGAGTGTCCACCGACCGTGTACCGATCGGCCGATTAAATTCCCTCACTTCTTTTCTCACACCCTGTTGCCCTTCCTCCGCGGGCAACCAGAAGCAGTGATCAGCCATTTCAAGGCGACTAGGAGCCAAGGCAAATCATAGCATACGCATAAATCTAGTTTTTTATTTTATTCAAACCCTCCTAATCCCAAAACATCCCTCCAACCTTGGAAATCACCATTTCCAAATATTAATTTGCACACAATAAGATAGGCCTACACGACTGTCAACGGAAAAGGTTTTAGCAAAGGGTCGACAGAGTCATAGCGGCTATAACCCGAAAATATAGCCTATGGCAACCTGGATCAGTGATGCAAATGTTTAACTGTATCAATGTTTCGGCTACTAGTTTCTTCGGATCCCCAAATCCTTTATTTTTTGATTGTCCATTCTGAAATACCCCACATTTAACGGAGATGTTACCCTATTTTTTCGGTGCAATGAAAAGTAAGTGAAGTTATCCTTCGTGTTTAGCCCAAATTAAATAAGTTAATTGATCGTTTGTCTAATTGCCTATAATGGAAGAGCCAAAGTGCCTACTAATTAAATTACATAAACATGTGTGTCGATATAAATGTGCTGGTCAAAATGGGTTGAAAAATCTGAGCAGTTTAATCTTACAAATCCGTTGTAGACCTAACACTTTTGAACAGTAAAATAAAGGCTATAGCCTAAATTTTGGAACTCAAATCATTTGGCCATTCATTGTAAACTCGATCTCTTAAGCTTCGTGATTTTTTTGTTCATACTCATTCTGTCATGTTGAGATTTGTCATATGTCAGATATGTAATCTTGACTATTCACAGACTAAAAATTAGCACCCACTCTAGTGATTCCTAATATTTTTTTCAATAAATCTCCCCGAAACAATCACATACACGACCTTAGTTACTCAATAGGTTACGGGGGACTACATGGGGTATCACTTGATTACACGACAGAGGCTGTAACACGAATAATATATATATAGGCCTAAACATTATAAAGTCTAGGCCATTCTCTTCCCAACGTAAGTGGTTTCAGCAGTAGGCCTAGGCTACATTTAGTCAAAACACTGGCAAAACTGTTCAACTTTTTCAACATAAACATCGAATGCATTCCTCCCAAACTGGCTCTTTGATAAACCAGGATACTTTCCTCACGAGTAGGCCCACACACTGGAATCCTTAAAAGCTAATATAAATTCCATTAAATATTTGTTTCCAAAAGGTAACAACAGTAGACTAATCCGTGGAAATAGATCAGTTAACTGTATCAAACTCTTAACGTGAAGTATTAACTGTTAAGTGCTCAAAACTCGAGAGATCAGTCAATGTGTTCTGATTTCATATTAATTTAGTCGGCTCTAACCATTGCTTAGCGGGAGCAGAGAGCTCTTCTCAACTATAGGCCCAGGGCGCCCTTTTGATCATTTCAATCTCTCCTTGGTGCAGAAGTTCTGATTGGCTGAGGGAGTAAGAAGGGGAAAATCTTTAATTAAGCAGATAATCTCTTGTTGGGATGAGAGTGGCTCCATTTCAGAGCCCCCTCGAATCCCACATGAGAACCTTGGCAGCCTGAGTTGAGTCCTGTATGTAGGTAGCTCTGTATCCTCTCCACCGTCGCACTGTCTGTCGGCTTTTCAAAGTTAGAGAACTACTGCCAGTCACCTGTCAGGATGTTCATGCATTTGGAGGCCTTCTATTACATTTTAATTTTGATGGCTCACATGAGATCCTGCTGCAGTTGGTAAGTTTTATCAATTTTGCTTCATTCAAACAGGAGCAGGAGTTTTTTTTAAACTGACTATCAATGTTAAATTAATGTTAAGATTAATCTTAATTTACTTGTTTGGGGAAATAATGAATGAAATGCCCATTGAATAATTTGGGGTACATTGAGAATATTTCTTGGTGCTTGTAGGTTGTTTATGTTCCTATTTATGTGCCCTGAATTTAACAAATATAATTATGCAGTTATTGAATGATTAGTTTGAATAAATGGAGAGAAATACGTTTTTTCAGCCAATTGAAAGGTTCTCACAATTGTAAACAAATTCTGAAAACCATTTAACTCATAAAATGTTGCAATATCTATTCGAGAGTTTAAAAGTATTATTATAAAATTCAACAGTTTAAACGTCTTTTTATGTGTCTATTGAGGGTTTTTTGACAGGTTATAAAGCTTGTGCACTAATGAGAGGTGTTAGCTTAGATGCAGAAGGCAGGGAGGAATTTCTCCGCCTTGTGAAAGACACTTAGTTTCTCTGAGTTAATAAGCTGTCTTCTCTTCCAGGTCAGTGAATAATTTTTTGATGACTGGACCCAAGGTAAGCCAACATTCTTTTGATCTCCTACCCTGACCCAAAAGAAAAAGTTAACTTTTTTCTGAAGATGTCTACTAAAATACCCCTATACATGCATTTGGTTTGCTTGTCTTAGATAGATATTTCCCAAAAGTATAAATACTCCTCCATGTTTATTATGGTATGACGAAAAGACCCAATCCTAGAAATGTACGGATGATTTTCGGTGCTTGGGAAATTATTCTCTAACTCTCACACACTTGACATCCTTCAGAAGCGCTGTGTGTCCCTGAGCTTGGGGTTGAGTATATGTTTGAAGGCGAGGGTGGGCAGAAATATGGTGGGTGGCCATCATTAACGAGCCAGACTCCTGTGAGAGAGGTGGTACCTCACTTTCTCCAAAGACCACTTGAGACATATTAGTATGTATCATTCACGCAGTCTGAAAAAGGAGCAGAGAGGCTAGTGAAAGCCAAGTGGAGAGGGTGAACTTGTAAAGAGGGCTTGGACCTTCAATTCAGGGTTGGGAATCAGGTTCAGAAAGTAGGATAATTTTTGGTCTAATCGGATTTGAAATAACTTTTTGTCTTTTTGCTTTGTTGTGTTTTGTTTTATAGTAAAACAGTAGAGCCCTGCTTTTCAAGCAGGGCTCTACCAAATTGCTATGACTGATTATACTCTTAGAATGTTATAATAAAGAAAACAGACAAACAAAATGTGTCTGATATTTGGGGAATATCCTAGTATATGTATCACAGGGCTTTTGTTTAACCATGATGGTGTAGTGACACATTCCACTCCTGTCTGCTTCCCCAGGCCTATCTAATCTACTCCAGCAGTGTTGCGGCAGGGGCCCAGAGTGGCATTGAGGAGTGCAAGTACCAGTTTGCCTGGGATCGCTGGAACTGCCCAGAGAGGGCATTGCAGCTATCTACCCACAGCAGTCTGCGCAGCGGTAATACCAGAGGCGCTGTGGTGCTTACTTTACAACATAGTAGATTTTAATTAATTGGGTTAAATTATGGAATTACTGTTTTCTATTCTTTTCATCATTTACAGTTAGAGAGATATGCAAGAAAAGGTGAATTTGCTACTGTCATTTTAGTGTTAGGCTACCAGTGTTACTGTTGCTCAGAAGAGCTAATCCCAGATAGAGCTGTCTCCTCCTCAACGGTTAGAGAGAGAGTTGGTGTTTGACTTCTCACTTGTGATGGGTTACAGTGTGACCACGGTCGCTCCAGCCAAAACAAACACACTAATCCAATTCACAACATCCTACTGTTTCTCCCCTACTGTTAAGGCCCTTTAAAAACAAGGCATTGCCAAGGCAATTAGACCCAATGTGTTAATGACCGGGCTAGAAATAGCAGATAAAGGATATTGTGAGGCTGAGAGAGGTTGAAATGGAAGCCCACTCGAAAGATGAGGGTTTGGGTCACAGGGGCAGAGGGGGAGGGCTTTATTCAGTGAAGATTTTGTTGTTCAAAAGGATTGGTGCTTTCACTACATTTTCAGCATGGGTATGATAGGAACATGCAATGAATAGCAAAACTGACACAGCAATCAAGACAGAATCCCAGTGTTCTGACATAAAATGATTAATCAGGTATAAAGGATATGAAATGATTATTGTTGGGCCTCTCCATCCACAGCAAACCGTGAGACAGCTTTTGTCCATGCTATTAGTTCAGCTGGAGTCATGTATACCCTCACCAGGAACTGTAGCCTTGGGGACTTTGACAATTGTGGCTGTGACGATACCAGAAATGGACAGCGAGGTAAGACAAGAAGACATTTGTTTCTTAGTCTTAATTCAAGGTAAAGAGACAAATTAGTCAAATTTGGAAAAAACTTTATCAAGTAATTTGTATTCAAGATGTCAAGTCACAAATTGAAAGTTACCTAGGGAATGCAAATAACTTTAAGGTTTTCCCCATCTGCCATAGGGGGCCACGGCTGGCTATGGGGAGGCTGCAGTGATAACTTGGGCTTCGGTGAGGCAATCTCCAAACAGTTTGTTGACGCACTAGAGACTGGGCAGGATGCACGGGCAGCCATGAACTTGCACAACAACGAGGCTGGGCGCAAGGTACTGTACACATATGTCACGATACAGCTCTGTGTGACAACAGAGGTACAGTGAGTTTTAGCACGTTGTGACTAGAGAGGTCAAAAAAGCTTCTATGTACATTGACTATTTCTGGCTTATATCATATTTGACGTAAAATACAAATTTTAGGGCCAAACCTGTTTCTCTCAAACCACAGATAATGTTCAGAGGAATTAATCATCAAGACTGCAGCAGTAGTAGGGAGGTCTTGTAGTTCAAGGTCTAAGTCTGCGATCTGAGAATCTCTTTCGGCCCCCCAACATACCTCTCAATGTAAAGTACCTTTTGAATCATTTTTTTCTTTTCCTGTTCAGAATTACAGCGAGTGTACCACCCAAGTGTGCCTTTCAGGTCCCCATAAGTGATGTGCCACTTGTCCCCAATAATAACAGTGTGTTCGTTGTACCAGAAGGGCCTATTTACTTCTGTTGAATGTCCTTCTTGACAAGACCTCAACACAAGAATCGCAGGATCACTGGTGCAAGCTTAATTAGAGCGCCTGGGGAGCCACACATTTCACAGAGTTCTAAATTATTCTGCTCCTTAAATAAGTGTTTAGTTTTATTCTTGCAATAAGGATCCTACATTTATGTTGGTCTTTGTTTTGCCCCGGGGATTCTGTGGGGACCACAGGCGTGCAGCTGAAGTGCTCATTGTTTACCCCCCTGCTTGCGCTCCCGTCTGTCACGACTCAGGATCCCCATGGCACCTGGAGCATCATTGTAACTGAAAAGATACGAGAGAGAAAAAAGAGAAAAAGTCCTTTTTCATTTCTCCTCTCAGTAGGGTTCTTCATTGGGTCTTTTCTCAGCAGAAAACATGTTGATAATGGTCATGTTAAATAAATACTCCTATTTCTTCGAAGGGACAATGAGACTCAATGTCAACTTTCACCTCCAACGAAAGGGCTTCCCTTCTCTGAATAAAAAAAACCTTCCTTTTCAACCGACAGCTGTTTGTGTGGAGTAAAGTCAGGAAATACTAAGAGAAAACGAAACGGACAAAATCTCTTGGATGAACTCTGAACTGCTTTTTTCTTCAGTGTATTCATTTATAATTTTTTTGTCAAGTGGGGAGGCTTGGTTTACCATTGTTCCATTTGACCACATCAATCGAGAGGCACACACACATGCTCTCACACACACAATCTTACAATAGCATGAAATGGAAAATAAAACAATGAACATTTTCAAATTTTTCTTCTTGTCTCTTTTGCTCTCTCTCCCACTCTGTCTTTCTCTCAGGCTGTGAAAGGGACTATGCAGCGTACGTGTAAATGCCACGGTGTCTCAGGGAGCTGCACCACTCAGACCTGCTGGCTGCAGCTGCCAGAGTTCAGGGAGGTGGGCAACTACCTGAAGGAGAAGTACCACCGGGCCTTCAAGGTGGACCTCCTCAGGGGGGCCGGGAACAGCGCAGCCAGCCGGGGGGCCATTGCTGAGACCTTCAGCTCCATTTCCCGCAAGGAGCTGGTCCACCTGGAGGACTCCCCTGACTACTGCCTGGAGAACCGTACCCTGGGCCTGCCTGGCACAGAGGGGCGTGAGTGTCTGAAGAAGGGCAAGAGCCTGAGCAAGTGGGAGAAGCGCAGCTGCAAGAGGCTGTGTGGGGAGTGTGGGCTGGCCGTAGAGGAGCGCAAAGCAGAGATGGTTTCGAGCTGTAACTGTAAGTTCCACTGGTGTTGCGCGGTGAAGTGTGAGCAGTGCCGGAAGACAGTGACCAAGTATTTCTGCGTGAAGAAGGGGGGCCAAAGGGGCAAGAATGAGAGCGCCGGCAGTCGCAGGAAGAACCTTCGGCTGAGAAAGAAGCACTGAGCACTGCGGTGCTGTGTTATCACTGCCACATCAGCAGTCAATGTGCTCAGAAACAAACATTTGAAAGTCTAAATTGGACAAGGTCAGTGTTCTTATAAAAGGTCACAGAGATAGAGAAAAGTGTTTCAGTGTGTCTGCAAGTCTACATAATAGATAAAAGGATGGGATGCTTTTAGAATTTAGAATCTACGGTATAAATATATTTAAACGTATATTTTTGTACATTTCCTCAATTTATATTTTCAGAGGTTTTTTGGTTTTATTTATTCTCATTATTTCCACTGATAAACTTACCACTGATGAACATCTATTCCTGAGACATGATATGACAAATTAATTCAGCCTTTCCATAGACAGGGATAGATAAACATTTCTAGGTTTTTTCGCTGACATCACCTGGCAGTGAGGGATCACGGATGCTTATTCAAGCATGTATTGAGGCTTGCATTCCACTCTACCATACCCTCCCCACTTCTTCCCAGAGGATGTATTTAATTGTAAATAAATGAAGCACTTTGTTCTGTACATTTTTAATTTATTGCACAAGTTTTCCTAGTTTTTCTTTTTTCTTAGCTACGTTTATGACTGTTTTATAAAAATGTTTGTAATTAAAGAAGTATAATCTACAATCTTTTTTTTCATATATAATTTTTCTATTTTACAGACCTAAGCCAAAGTGACTAACACATTAACAGTGCAAAAACAGCAATAAAATGTGTTTCTATATTTGTGAATTCCATCAACAGTCTGCAGTGCACACAACCTGGCTTTTAAGTATTGTTCACTTGGGGATGTGATAGCCCTGGGCAAAGTAACAACATGAGAAAACTTCTCATTATTGTCTTCCTTCCTTTCCACCATTCTCAATTTCGTCTCTACAAATACCTCCCTTTCTACCCCTCATCATGGTAATCCTCAAAGAGACCCCTAACTCCCCAGTGTTTCTTCCCTGTTTAATACTAGTTTAATTAACTTTGTCGAGACAGAGGTTGGAAGGTGGGGGCGGCATTAGGCAAGTCGCCCTTAAAAATCATCCTGCCTCTAATTTTGTATGCTAATCTCCTTTTTTACACTGCCCCTCCTCAGAAGTAGGGAGGAAGAAATGTTGGGAAAACTTGGTGTTGCCTGTGCTGGGCTTCCTGCGGCTGTTTTATTCCTGGGCCCAACTATTTGGATCCTTTCACTCCTCTAGGGCCTTTCTTTGCTCGATTTAACAATGAATGCCGAGCTAATCAGCTCTCTCGGAAATGCGCCACTGCTGAGGAAACTAATCCCTTCTCCTCCGCGCTCAATGGGCCGTCGCCTTCAAAAGGACTTTGGGAAAAGGCTTTGCACGGATTCACACTGTTCCCTCAATAGAAGTTAGTTCAAGTATTGTGCCCAAACAAGTGGTTTTTATAAACAAATGCGTGCCAGGATACCCACCCAACCTGCAAATAGAAAGTGCCAGCCCCAACAGTAGCACATGGTAGCCAAGCCCAAGCCCTCTAGATGAGATGGGACGTGAAAGAGGAGATTAGGGGCACCATTGAGGAGGGGGTAGTTAATTTCTGCACCTTCCTCTTTTTAACCAATAAAGTGTCAAGGAAACACCTTGTTGACATCTTATTTATGAAATAATGATTGCAATCAGAACTCCCCCCTCCTGGAATGACCCCTGGGGGCTGACTGGGGCCAAGACTGGCATGCTGAGTAACACCCTCTCATCAACTACACAGTCATCAACCTTAGTGGGTCTGGCACAGACTGGATAGGGAGTAAAACACTCATTATAGGTAGCCCTGCCTAAAACTTTGGAGCACAAACCTCTGCCTCGGTTCACAAGGATGCCCCTCTCAGTTTAATAAAGGGTGATTTGATCCTTGACAATTAATATGCAGAGCCCTTCATTTATAGTAAATAAGGGACTGTAGTAGTGATTGGATCAGAGCGGTGTCTTGATAGCCTTCAAGCCTGCCTTTTACTCTTCTACTAGACTTATGACTTCAAAAGATCTATTGTATGACTGGTTACCAATATTTACTGTAAAGGTACTTTAACGGACACTGTTAATTCACGCCAGGCAGCAGTTTTTTTGTATGAACAGATGTTCACAGATCACGGATATGCCTCACTTAATCCTCGGTAGAAAACAAACCACTGACCTTAGATCATTGTGAGGGGGCTACACCTGCTGACACAGCACAATGTTGGTCTGTGGGAAACCATATTTGGCTGTTTCTGACCCAAACACCAGACACACCTGTGACACTACGCACTGAGTCGAGAGCAATTCTGCAGTGGGAGCATAGATGAAAGAGAATAATTGTGAAAATGTGGATTAATCCTGTTCTGGTGGGTGGGATCTGTGGATAATACCGTGCTTAACCTGGGGCACCTGGATGTCCTGGTCCTGAGGTTCACACAGCAGCCAGGAGATCTGAGTCCACAAGGATACAGTAATGACTCTCATACTCCAGTTGATCGGGACCACCTCAGAGGCAGTCTAAAGCTTTACATTACGGTAGCATTGACCCCACTCTAATCCCTTCGGGCTGTGCGTTTCAAATCTCATTTACAATATCAGGATCGCCTGATTTAATAAATGTCTGGTCTTGAAAGTCTTGGAATCTCTTTCTTATACACACAGACACTTCCTCCTGATGACACACCAAACCAAAATAACCATGCAGATTGCAGTGTAACACATGGTTCACACACACAAACAGCAGGTACCACCTCCCCCCAGAGAGTGATGTGACCTCTGACCGAGGGGCCTGAACTTCCGTCTTCCCTCCATCCAAACCTTAGAGGGGTCGGGATGGGGGGGCTAGCCCTGCCAGGTCCAGTTTGCACCGGGGCATGAGCCTGAGGTGGTGGAGATAAAAATGTCACAACAAGCAAGAAGTGTGAGAGATTAAAGAGCTGCTCTCTCTTATTGCCTGGACAGCCAATTTGCACTGCTGGTGGCAACAAAATGGCATCAAACACTCAGATAAAGAACAGAGAAGACAATAACGTTTGGATACCCATATAATTACTCTAAAACGTTATGTTTTTAAACAGTCTTTTACTATAACTTACATTTCCACTGCTGCTTTTCACCAAGTTAATAGTTGATATAGACAAAATGAAGAGATTTCAAGTAATGATTCAAGTCATGGAAAATAGGAAAATTACATTTAATGCTCCCAAGAATCCTTGACTAATAGGATTTATGGCTTAAGGGATCTGGACACACAACACCCAGAGGGGTAGGGTCAATATGGACGTGAAAGAGCAGCAAAACAGATGAGAGAGCCATCGGTGGAATCCCTTAATGCATTTGACCAACATTGTACCATGTTTGCTAATGTTGACTTTTGAGGTAAAACATATATTCATACAAGGTTTTTGTGTAATTTGTGCAACTGAAGATGCATATTATTTTCACTACAAACCCCAAAAAAGGACATTCTTTGTCAGGTACTTGTTATAGTCTGATATATATTTAGTCCTTATGAATATTTACTGTAACAAGACTATTACCCGACATGTTCCACTGCAGGACTGAAAAGGATGTAACTGCTTTGATTTGCCCATCACTGCTGTGTCACAGAGGGGGTTTCAGCGATCTGGAGTTAGCATCAGCAGGATTGAGATATGAGCCTTCTCAGCACAGCAGGGTGGCCAATTCCCATGCTGTGGATATCTGTCTACGGAAGAGAATGGGAAAAGAAGGGCATCAGAGGGATAAGCCTAGTTCAGTTGTCTGCACAGGAAACACAGAGCATGGGAAAACACCAGGAGGTCCTGCTCTGTCCCTGCTGTGGAAATGGAATTGTGCTGATGGCATAAAACCTAGAAGGGGTGCTAATGGTATCTGATTGACTGACTGGTCCTTTGCAATACATTTTAGAAGGTAAAAACTGGTTGATAGAGGGCAATTGTGAACCATTTGAGCAGTCAGCACATTGTAAAAATACCAGGTACATTTGCTTGTAGTTTTCCTCAATGAAGCAATGTAGGGGTTCTGTAACCATTTGTCAATATATTGAAATACTCAAACACTTGAGTATTTCAAGAGTTTGCTTTGAAAGAGCGGAAATGATAGAGGTACACTTTTGAAATACTCTGTCAATATTTAAACACATTTCATCACCGTTTAACCCTTGTGCTGCCTTCGGGTCACATGACCCAAAGGTTCATAACGAACCATTGTTGTGTTTACCCAATTTTACCCAATACAAAAACAAATACAAATAATTTTCTTTTAACCTTCGCAATGTGGGGGGTCTGAGACAGCCCAACGGTTAAAAGAAAATTCTTCACTTTGTTTTTGTATGCGGTAAAGTTGTCGCAATACGACGGTGGGTTACAATGACTGATGGGTCAGAATGACCCGAAGATAACACAAGAGTTAAAGAGGTTTTCTGCTGGTTACAGAACAATGAGTCCATCTGCTGGTGTATTTTTGTAACTACTTGACTGTCAGTGTGGCCCATAGTTTGTTAGGATCAAACTATAATAAAATCAAGTTATGGTTTGGGAACAGCCTCAAAAGGAAAGTTAAATTCTAAAGACCACCACAACCCTTACTCTAATGATGCAGGTTTAGAGTATAGTGCTTAACCCTTGTGTTATCTTCGGGTCATTCTGACCCATCAATCATTGTGACCCACCTTCGTATTGAGACAAATTTACCTCATACAAAAACAAAGTGAAGCATTTTCTTTTAACTGTCGGGCTGTCTCAGACCCCCCACATTGGAATGGTTAAAAGAAAATTATTTGTATTTGTTTTTGTATTGGGTAAAATTGGGTAAACACAACGATGGTTCGTTATGAACCTTTGGGTCATGTGACCCGAAGGCAGCACGAGGGTTAAACAGTGTGATAGCTGTGTGGTAGTCAAAACCTTGGATTGCACATTAATAAGGTAAGGTTGTGGTGGTCGTCTTCCTTTCACTTTTCACATTAACTCGAACTCTTGTAGTCTTGCAAACAACAGCACTCATAAAAATCACAAAAAGCTTTTCAGCCACAAAAGACAGGGAGATTCCAAGACTTTTGATAAAATGTCAAATGAGGGCATGACCTCAGAAAATGCTCTATTGTCGCCCAGTGGTAAGGCAAGGCATTGTGTGCTCCTTGCATAACCCTTTCATGCATAGTGGTCACAGTGGACTGCTATTCAAAACCCATTTTCTTGTATATGCATGGGTTGATGGTCTAGTTGCACATCAACCGCTCCAGTGGACACTATTGCATCATCCCATACATTGCAACCCATTGGCCAGTTGTTTTAAGTGCAACAACATTTTCTCAAATCCAAGATGGCCGACAGAGGGTCAAAACTGAATATCTTGTCAATCCTTCCATAGAAGTAGACCCTTGCAGAAAAATTACATTTGATAACATCAAGTAACTACTAAAGACTAATATAATTGTAAATTGTAAATGACAATTAATCATCTGTCCACTAAATTGGACATCATATGTTGCTAGCTATATGTCGACTACAATTCATTCAATTACTGCAATCTTTCCCCCAAATACACATCCCCCCCAATATTCAAATCTGGTCAAATGTTCCCCCTCCCCAATATATTGACATAAAAATACAAATAAAATATGAATGGCAACGACGCACGCTGTCCGAAATTATCATAAAAAATGTAATCATATTCATAACTATATGTAAAATGTTTTCAGGGGGGGCCCTCAGACTCCCAAGCAGATTTTGTCCCCCCCAATGTTGATTCCATGGCTACGGCCTTGATCTGCAGTAACTTTATGGGCTGTTATCAATAGATTTATGTTTTATTATGTAACTTGCAGTTTGTGTAACAAAAACAACATTTTGTGCAGATTAGTTAATTATGTCAGTAACAGTTAGTGTTTTTATGTTTTGTAGATCTCAAGTGCAGTTTGAGGTAGAAAAGTCTAAAAGATAGTGGAGCAATTACCATCAGTCAAGTGAGGATGATGCTCGTGGCAATGAGGAAGATGGTTTCCAGAAAAAAGATTTGGAAGCACTAGCAGTAGTGATAGTGGTGCTGATGCCGAGGGACTTGAGGATGCACCACCTGACAGAGCTCAAGGACAGAAAAAAGCATGCATGTCTGGAAAACCAAAGGCAACCAGTTTGAGAGTTGCCTTATTTTTTAGGAGAATGGAAAGTGAATGTTGAGGAAACAGAACCAATAGATTTCTGTATGCATCTATTTCCAGATTATCTGATGAATACAATAGTGCACAACATAAACCTGTATACACTCCAAAAAAGAAAAGAAAATCTGTCCTTGACTAAAAATGAAAAGAAGACATTTCTAGGAATCAATATGTCAATATTGACATATCAATAATCAATACCTCAATACCCAAGATCAGGAATGTACTGGTCATCAGAGGATGGGGCTTTCGTCTTGATTTTATAGCAAATGCCATGCCAGTAAACAGATTTGAGCAGATTCTGAGGTACATTCACTTTGTTAATAATTACACACAGGAGCCAGAAAATGCTGATATGTTCTTCAAAATCAGACAAGTGTACTCAAGAAAATCTTCCATTCAGCAGTTGATCCAGACTCATTTTAATCAATTGATGAGCAGATCATTCCCTTCAAGGGCTGCCTGTCTATCAGGCAGTATATCCCCAAAAACCCAAACGTTGGGGTGTGAAAGTGTGGGAGAGCGCAGGGTCCTCTGGATACATATAGTTTTGAAGTGTATCAGGGTTTAGCTGGGCAGGCTTAGGTCATTCAGTTGGGAATGGATGCAGAAGTAATCATGCGCCTCTGTGATGACATACAGCAAAAGAATCACAAGGTGTTCTTTGACAACTTCTTCTCCACCATTCCACTCACTCAGGCATTGCAACAACAGGGCATCTATGACACTGGCACATGCAGAATCAACAGGCTCCATGGAGCACAACTGAAGCTGAAGAGTGAAAAGCAACTCGGAACAGAAGGAAGAGGAGCTTGCTCTGTTGTCAGCAACGCTGAAAAGCTCACTGTCACACATTGGCTTGATAGTTCAGTGATCCACATGGTCTGTTCCTGCATTGGCCAGTCCCCACCAGATTAGGCCCCGACATGGAACAAGAAAGAAAATAAGACGCTCAACATCCAAAGGCCGTTTTCATTGAAACGGTACAATCAGCATATGGGAGGAGTAGATCTCATGGATCAGTGTGTCACAATGAATCCTCTCAGCTGCAAAAACAAACGGTGGTACATCCGAGTGTTCTTTCACTTCTTGGATGTGACCACTGTTGCCTGGCACTTCTACAGAATGTCTGGTTTGGAAAACAAGGATCTTCTGCATTTCAAGGCATCTGTAGCTTATGCGCTAATCAGTGCAGGTTCATTCCAGACACCCACAAGAGGAAGACCCAGTGCCACCCCACCTCCTTTGAAGCGCAGATCAGTGTCCAAGACACCCCCAGAGATCAGGTTTGGCCCTTAAATGACAGACCAAGTTCTTTGTAGTTTAATAAGATATGAAATGATGCAAATCAAACAATGAGTACAGTACACCATGGTGTCTCAATCTAGATCGGCGATACCAGCCGGTTCTGTCTCCCCCTCTAGACCCACAGAGTAGTGAGCCCTAATGTATCTTTTATCACCTGGTGTTGACTCTCCAGAGCTATGAGGACCATTGTACCCTCTCCTTGTCCCATGATGTGGTCATCTCGCCTCCCCTCTACGGTACCATACACCGGCTTTGACTTCCACATACTCTGCAGCAAATCATTTTTTTCATTCTCATTTCAGGGACAATGCACACTAATCAACAGCAAAACTGTAAGTGCGCCAGAGTTAGCTAGAGAGGCTAATTTTCATCTGCTGTCCCCAGCCAGATTTAAAGGCAGCCTAAAATGACAAAATATCAAATAACATACTAAGGTTAAAATAAGTCAATAAACATACAGTAACGTAGACACACCCAGTGTTACTCACATATATGCAACAGAAAAGTGTACTTGCAGTACAAGCGCATATATAGCACTGAGGCACATACCTAACATACATCAACACGGCAAACACACATATAAGCAGACAGTACATCAGTGCTTGCATACATGATTGGCAACAAGCCATTCCTTAAGGCTATGTTTAAATGTTTTGTATGTGTCTTTTGTATGTGTGATGGCAGAGCATTCCAAGTGTGTGCTGACTTTACAGAAAATGCTGATTTGCTAAAAGAGCTAGACCTATGTGAAATAATACAATCACCTCTTGAAGTAGATCTAGTGTGTCTGCCATTCTGAATGCACTGTTTAATAAAATCACTAAGCGGAGGTGGAGCCATACCATTTAAAATTTTAAAAACCAAACACACATCAGCGAATTTAACAAGGTTCTCCCACCTCAAGATATTATGTTTGATGAGGATATTGCAGTGATGGTGACTTTTTGTTTTTTTATCAACTGCTTTTAAAGCTTGTTTATGGAGAATATGGATAGATTTTAATCATATGAACCCGTGCACCCCTCCCTGCCAGTATGCTGACTTATTGCATTCCTCTTTTCACTAAAAGATACATTCTCTTGAGAATGACCCTCTTCTCACTCTCAGACACTGTCACATCCTGTTGCATAATCATAATCATTACTTATTTTATCTGAAGCATTGATTATATCTGGAATAAATGTTCAGCATTGTCATTACACATTTTGGTATATTCTGAAGTATTGATTGTCTTTTTATTGTAACAGAGACATGGAACATGCACAGCAGCATAGATTAGCAGCATAGATTTAATTCCTCCACACTACCAAAGGAAGAGAAACAAAAGGGTAGTAGTTGGCTTCATAAACAGTCTGAGATTTTTACACCAAGGAAGATTTGTGTTGAATTACCACTGGAAAGGGACAGATCCTCACCCAGAAGAAAATTAAGTGTGTGCAAATAACTAATTTGTTCTGTCTCCGTCCAATACAATGACAACAATGAAGTTATGCCCAGTGAGCCACTGTGGATAAGGAGCACAAGAACAACCCCAATGGTGGAACATTAACACAAAAGTTACCTTAACACATAATTCCAGACCACCTAAGAACAACTGGTGGAACAGCTGAACCTGCACATCTTTAAACTTACAACATCCATAATCAGTTTACCCACAACAGGGCAGCGGAGAAAGTAGGACAGGCCTCTGGACATACAAGGTATTTAGACAGTAAGTAGCTACACACCTAAACAGGTAACGTGTTTAATGAACCCCTTGCTTCTGCTCTTGCTGCAGTGAGTGCCATTAGGTCAGGACCTCAGTGCATACGATTTTCATACCAGTACTGCTCAGCCCTCCTTTTTTTTAGTGGGAATCCAGGCAAGTTGTTTGCCATTGCGTAGCCTACTTGTAGTTAAGTGACTGGATGTCCTTCCTTCTGAGTGGGAAATTTCTTTTGGAAAGGGTTTTGATCAGCCTTTCCAACTCTCCCTCACTTTCTTTAGACAGGACTGGTTTGCGACCTGAAAAAACGTTTCATTTTATTCCTTGTAATCTCTACAAATATATCGCTACATTAATAACCACTAGCTATTTTAGGGCTTGTGTGTGCCAAGCATTGTCGACTAGCCAATTAGCACAGAACTACATCATGTATATGTGAATAGACTGAATTAAAAAGTAAAAAAAAAAAAAAAAAAAAACACCAGCATCACAGACAAATCTGCAACCCTGTGCCATGGCTTAATTTGTATTTTATTTTTATTAACGTCTCTTTACAAATACAGACAAATCAAAAAGGATTAAATGTGCAGCTAACTGATGATAAGTTTCTCACTTAGACACACTTTAGAATAATGGTCCGTTGTTAACGAGTAGTTATGCAGGAAGTAATAGGTAGTACTACATTAACACCGAATTTAATACTATTAACTAATATGGAACCAAGGTTAACTAAGCAGTAAGTAATAGCTAATTTACTACAAAGGTAGTTCCTTGGTAGGTATTTGGTTATTACTAAATACATATATCCTCATTGAGAACTACTTGTGAATTATGACCAATTAAGAAAGAATAACCAATTAATTACTAATCACAAAAGTAAGTTTTTTTTACTCTTAACAACATGGTCATAACATTTCAGAAGCTTGTGCCTCAAATGAGTTCTTTGTGGAAACAACATACAATACACAATAAAATATTAGCACAAGCCAGCTGTATTTAAGGGGACTTATGAATAATGATGTAAAAAAATAAAAATAGAATAGAAGTATGCAGTGGCATAACGACATCTCTGACGTTGATAACAAACCAAACCGTTTCAAAATCGGTTGAAAATTGAGCAAGTTATGGTCATTTAAAAAGTACATGTAGCATCAACACAATGTTATGGGTGAGCGAGTTGACTGTAGCAAGATGGCCGCCATGTGCGGACGTTCGACTCCGTTGTCCGGCAACGCGGACGAGACATCTAGTGTTTATATATATCTATGGGAAGAACCATAGACATATGTCTATGGGAAGAACTGCCACTCTCGGGAAACTTCCGGCTTCTGAACTGGTTGCAGTTCCACTCTAGTTCCATATGAGGGCGCTAACAGGCGAGTGCAGAATGAATGGAGGTCTATGGACCCTCAAAGTCCACTTTTCTCAGGATATCATTTTTTGTCTAGTAATTTGAATGTTGAGTTCGAATAGGGAAGCAAAAAAATACACACTGCGTGTGTTTTAAAGTCGCCTTTTTGTTCTAAAAAGCCTTTTGAAATGACGTCATACGCATCGTACGGCCAGAGATACTGCTTCACGGCATCGACAACACAGCTGACATGTCTCTCCCTGTCAATACAAGTGCTAGAAAGAGTTTTGATTCGCTAATGTTGCTAATGCTCTAACATTCTGGTTCCGCTTCGGATGCCATCAAGCGGGATCTCTGGTCGTAGCCAGTCCTTCACTAACCAATCAGCATCCATTACAGTAGCAGAATGCTAGCGTGTTACTGGCAACGACTCACCCTGTAAGAAATCGAAGGGACATAAGTACCCGTTCATTCAACTTTCGACCTATAATCCATTTTGAATTTGCAAAAACTACAATCAAATCTGAGATTTCTCAACAACAATCAGGCGAAAGAGACAAATTTAGCCGTCTAGCTCCATATACTCCCATTCATTTTGCACTCGCCCGCGATCACCCCCAGTGGAACTCTGGTGGAACTGCAACCAAATTCGGTACAATGGGGCTTAATAGAGAGTGAACAGGCTCTCCTTTAGACAGTAGTGATGGGAAGTTCGGATCATTTTACGGACTTACGGACTACTCGTTCAATAGGTGCTGTAATTTGTTATCGAGTTGTGATCCCAAGAATCAATTCGAATCATGAGGTACCAAAAGATTCCTACCCCTAATAAATATAATTGTACCCATATTTTCATGATTCTTTCTTGTCCCTCCAGTTTCTCTCACATAGGCCTAGGCTACCCTCTGTACCTCCGTGTACCCCTAGGTTTTACCGTGACAGGCAGTGAGTGACGGTGGGGAGAGGGCAAACTGGGTTCCTTCACGATGATGTTTCAAAAGTCAAAGTATATACTGCTTACAGAATGGAGTTTTGATCGTGCAGTGAATTTCTGCTCGATCATCTGATTTCTGCTTGTGCGAGTGTAAATTACTTTTGACAATTTGGGGGTGGTGGCATATTGCCTGAAGGAAGGGGCAATGGCTTCTGAACCCAACAAGCCGTTTGTCCATAGTTACATTGGGCCCAGAGTTGTAAAGAAGTGGAAGCCGGTCCACCCACACCTCCCACACAGGGCGGATTGCTGCCAACTTGTTCTTGATTCTTGGTTATTGAACCTGATTACTCCGGAGAGCCACAATTCCTCTGGAGAGCTTCCATATAGACAGGCCCTGTCTCGGCATGCCACAGACTTGCAGTTGACTCCCTCTTGACCTATACACATCTGCAAGGATGAGGATTCCAAAGTAGGCATTTAAATTGGTGTTGTCCATCTCTTTCCACTGCTCTCTGAACACACGTCTCCCCTCCAGGTTGGTCATATTCAAAATAATTTTCTGAACTGAGTCAGGAATCAGCAGCTCAAAGGATGACTTGATATCCTGAACCTGAGTTGCTTGCCAATCGTGTTGGCCCTGGTACCATTCTTATAGTAGCAGCCTCAGTGGTGGCAGTGGAACCCTCAATGATGGAAATACGGGCCTCAATGACTGCAATGGCAACCACAATTATGGCAGAATTGCCCTCAATGAGGGCAGTAGCTGCCTCAGTGGTGGAAGTAGAGGCCTCAATAACTGCGGTTGCTACATAATCATTTGCATGAATGTACCAGAGCATTGGCAATTTGTTTAAAATAATGAGAAATTGCTTTGATGACGTGCAAAAGTGACTAGAATAGATGATATGGAGGTTGAACAAGTACTTCAGAGATAACAGAGAATTTCAATTGTGATCTGAGAAATATCAAAGCCACTGAGAAGAACTGTCATCACTTGCTGCATCACGGGCACTGCACTATCTATCTATAATTCCAGAAATCTGTGTGTGTGTGTCACTAATTTTATCACAGGCTCTGTGCAGAAGTGTTCAGGTAATCTGTATTTGTGTGTTTCACTGGCATCTTAATCACCGACTGAATCATGGGCACTGTACACTAGTTTTTAAAATCAAGGGCTTCAATCCACCCCCTGACTTTTGATGGGATGAAGCTGACAGATTTATTTTGCTGCAGCAAGTTACACTATGGATAAATGAAAGTATTAATAAATAAATGTGAATAAACGAAAAGGTAAATACATAAATATACGAATTATTAAGCATTAAAGTGTATAATTCTTCATTTATTTAGCTTTACTATATAGTAGCATATTTATTCACTTATTTAAGCATATTATATAAATTGACTATCTCTGCTTAACCTAACAATTACACTGCCACCAGGCTAGATGTCGCTGTAGCTATTCTGTCTAGATTAATCTTGCAACTATTTGCCTGCATGGCACCCTGAAATCCTGTCGTTTGTCTTGAGCTGTCATCGCTGTTTACACAGTTTTGTGTTTGCAACTGGCCGTGCCACGGGTTGGAGTGTTGGCGTTGCTAGCTGGTTAAAGCGCAGCTAGCTTTCCAATTTTCTTGGATCGTAAAGGAATGGTGGTGTGTATGGCACGATTTGGTGAGTGAATCTTTAGATTCAGAAGAAAGTCAGCTTCTCAAGAGAAAATCGTTGACGGGTCTAGGGCAATCTTCGACACTAAACGGACATGGCAGCAGCAACAGTGGTGGAGTCTGATCAGTCGTCAACCGAAAGCGGTGCCGCATTTAATGAACTAAACAGCACTAGCTGGAACGAATCTCAACTTCGAAAGTATCCTTTTCAAACAAAACCCATACCAAGACTCTCTCTTACGGATCCAAGAGCCGAGCTGCTTTTAAACAATGAGGTAATCACTTTACTGTGTTCACACTGACTGTTTGTGAAGCATGACCAGCAACAGTAAAGACTCATCTCCATCCCTAATTTTGTTAACGCTCCGCGGCTCATGCAAGCCCGATTCTAAACATGCTCCTGTGAAGCCAGCTCTGCCAAATGTGACTCTTGTGTTACAGCAAGCTAAATATAACTGTATGACTGATTATAGATATAGTTTGTGTGGATTTCAGATCATCAAGCTTAATTTGAGGTACAGTAGCCGTGATAACTATCAAGAGCACAGATTTATGTCAGCATAACTAAGTATTGTGGCAGCACTCCAACCCATGTGCATTATCCTAATCTGTAGATAAATTATTTGCAGACACTCCAGGTCTACAAAATATTCAAGTGATAAAGCGGTCTTGTGTTCCCATCATTCAATTTGGTGGATTGTTGTTCACCCTCCCCTTTCATAAGCCTAGCCAGATCTCCCAGTTGCTTATGATTGAGCATAAACATACGTTTGGAAAATAGTCCGAATCGAAAGCTATGCATCGTAAGATATATTAGTGTCCAACTGCTAGTTGGTCAGTAAGGGCTGGGCTGTTATGGATCAGAATTGATTGTTCAGCTTCGGTATTAGTCCCGTGAATTATACAATTTTTCACTTTCTACTGCTAGACTCAATCATAGCAACGTATAGCTAAACATTGATGAGTCAATTATTGTGGAACGTTTGTGGAGAGCCAACGGGTTTTTCTGTGTACATAAAGCTTGCATTTTAACCAGTTTGACAGAGTATAGTTTACAATAGGCTATTAGACGTGCACTCAGAAGCTGTTTCAAGTAAACTTTCACTGTCAGTAAAAGTCCAAGAAACATAAGGTTCATAAGACAGCATGGATCAGCAATTTCATTTTATTTACCACGTTCTGTGCCTTTTCGGACCATGCATTGCCTGTAGATCTCATCATATGGTATCTGCAAGGTAATAAGGCACAACCTAATTTACCTATTTGCTTAGTTATGTCATTAGTAATTGGCATATCACGAACGTGTTGGAATTTGCCATTATTAGGCTATTTATTATTGCAAGTTGCAATCCATTGTGTTCAATTTTCAATCCAAGGCTGACTAGCTGTTTGAACAAGCTTGTGAAGACCGCAGATGGAAGTGTGTTTGTCATTTAATTGATTGCTGCATCCAACACTACTTTCCCTTTCGAATTAAGGATGCACGCACGCGTTGTATCACTTGTTGTCTTTAAAGTGGGGGACTATGGGTCCCAGTATTACAAAGTATGCAACATTCATTAATTGACTGAGATCGAATTGACTGTGAACTTGGGCTGCGCTTGAAATTGAAGTCAAATGTGGCTGTTTTGTGTTTATCCTCAACCTGCAGTCAAGCCCTTGAGTGAAAAAGCAAGCTGCGCCGAGCAGAGCTCTGGTCGCCAAGCGCTACACCAGCCTACGTTCCTTCAGTCACGTAGCACTTGCAAAAAAAAAAAAAAAAACATTTCCAACGCGACCATCAATCCCGCTGTCTGCCAGCGAACGAATTGTATTACTCGTGTACTACTGCTTCTAGAAAAGTTCCTGGTCAGAAACAGGTGTGCCTTTCTTTGCTACGTACAAAAAGATAAATGTTTTGTCAGCTGGCATAACAATGTCAACCAATTCAAAATATTTCATTTAACTAGTTCTAGCTACCCAATACCACAACTGTATGGAAGATAATTGAAACACGTAGAACATAATATTGATTTGCTCTAGTTCGACGAGTTTCTCTTTTTGTTTTTCACATACATGCATGCATGTAATTTTCTGTTTTTAGGAGCCTGTGGTTTTAACGGACACAAATCTAGTGTATCCAGCTCTGAAATGGGACATAGGTTACCTTCAGGAGAACATTGGGAGCGGAGACTTCTCTGTTTACATTGCCGAAAACCACAAGTTCCTCTACTATGACGAGAAGAAAACGGTCAATTTTGAGAACTTTGTCCCCAAGTCTCGAAGGATGGAAATGAAATTCTCAGAATTTGTAAACAAAATGCATGAAACACAAGAACTGGATGGCGAGGAGAGGTAAACTGTATTGTTTTTGTTGAATATTGCTAATACTATGATAATGCACAATTGTATTTGTGGTATAACATTTGTTTAGGTATTTGCATTGGGGATGTGCTCAGTGGGGAATTTAATGTTAGACTTTTGAAATTCTATAATGCACAATGCAGGAAAGGAAAGGGCCAATGAGTAAGCATATGGGAAACAGCTTCCTGATCTGACTTGGCTCATTCACACACACTCATATCACTTACTGACCTATGCCCACACTTATCATGTTTCCTATCCATACACATTTATTAAATCAAATAAAATTCACACTGCAAAAGCACCAATGCACATCCATTTTTATAAGAAATGTACAGTAGGGTTGTTGGAGTTTTACATACTGGTGTGGTGTGCCAGCACAGTACTTATTTAGGGTGGTGAGCCTTTATTCGTTTTTTCTGTGTCTATCAACATTGTGCCAGGGTGTACCTGCAGCAGACCTTGAATGACACAGTGGGAAGGAAGATTGTGGTGGATTTCCTGGGGTTTAACTGGAACTGGATCAACAAACAACAAGCCAAGCGCAACTGGGGACAACTTACATCTAACTTACTGCTCATAGGCATGGAGGGTAAGTGGTTCTGGACATGTACATTATCTTGGTTGTTTGTTTACCTTTTTGTACATACAGCATGACCCATTATATTTATAGACAAATCACCCCATAGCAATACTATTTATAATTATTACATTTAATCATTTAGCAGATCCTTTATCCAAATTGACATGCTGTACTGATAGGGAACAAGTGCTGGAGATGATCAAGGACCGTTCCCACCATTTTGGGGGTCTACACACTCTCATTGCAGGCAATGTGACCCCAGCTCACTACGATGAGCAACAGAACTTCTTTGCTCAGATTAAAGGGCACAAGAGGTGCATTCTGTTTCCTCCAGACCAGTTTGAGTGTCTCTACCCCTTCCCTGTACACCACCCCTGTGACAGACAGAGTCAGGTAAGTGTGTCTTGTTAAATGCCAATTCTTTTATAGAATGAGGTTATTTGTCAGCCATGTAATCCATGTAAGCCATGTAATTGGGAGTCAGGTGGCTGAGCGGTTAGGGAATCGGGCTAGTAATCAGAAGGTTGCCGGTTTGATTCCCTGTGCCAGTCTCTGCCAAATGACAATGTGTCCTTGGGCAAGGCACTTCACCCTACTTGCCTCGGGGAGAATGTCCCTGTACTTACTGTAAGTTGCTCTGGATAAGAGCGTCTGCTAAATGACTAAATGTAAATGTAATGTAAATGTAATCAACAAGACATTTCTAATGACAACTTTGCATTTGTACTTTTTGTTGTTGCTATTTATTAGGTTGATTTTGAGAACCCTGACTATGAGAGGTTTCCTAATTTCAAAAACCTAGTGGGCTATGAGACTGTTGTGGGCCCAGGGGACGTGCTCTACATCCCTATGTATTGGTAAGAAGTGCTCTACTTATAGCATGTCTGTTAATTTAAGATGAGACCCCATGTCATTCTGAGTTTCAAAAAAAGCAGTAGGTATCAGTTTATGGAGGCTTGCTACTTTTATAGTTTTTCCACTGCCAGGCAAGTTTATCTGTCCTATTCTCACATTAATGCCAGTGTACTGTTCCAACTGTGGCTGAGGTGTGAAACATAATCCAGTAGACTGTGGTCCTGACATAAGACCACAGACCTCTGGGTTCCTGCCAGAGGCCAGCAGTCTGCCATATCCCAGTAGAACCAACTGCATGGCGGAGTAGTTGGTGAGCTGAGCTAGAGTGTTCTTTCCTCTCTGTGGAAGTCAGTGGACGGAGAAATAATATTGAGCAGCTGTGCCGAACTATGTCGAACAGCCCTTCCTTTCCCACTGGCCATCTGGACCAGTACCTCTAGTCTGCTGACCCTGACACTATTACTCTCATACTGATTTTCCCCCTTTTCCCCCACAACCTTTTTACCTAACTGCCTTCTACTGTTATTAAGGTACAATACAAAGGAGAGGTGTAATTTAATTATTACAATTACCTGGATTTTTTTTTAAACCCCTTCTGTATAACAAAAAGAATAGGTTGATGATAACTTTTCCTCCAATTTGTGTTATTATGACAATATCTGTGTCTCAACCCTTTCTCATTTCATTGAATTTCATCCCATTATATTCATTTATAAGAAGTGTTTAAAAAAAAAAAAAGATTGAAACATTATTAAAGACAGCTCTTAACTCTGCAATTTTTTTATGCAAAGGTGTGTACAATTCTACGCCTATTGCAAAGCGAACAGCTCATCCAAACAATGTTACATCATGTAACTGCATGTCCTTGAGTCCTGAGCAAGACACCCGCCGACCCAAATTTTCATACAGCGTCTGGTTCTCAAGATAATTGCGATACAAAGAGAGATTCCTGTATTATTGTTAGATTCAGTCCCTTTGTTGAGGCATTCCAGATTGTGGTTATGTGCATTCAGTTGCTTTACTTATCCTTGATGTGTCTATTGTTTTTAATGTTCCTAATTTCAGTACAGTATTAATTAAACATATATTTGACCATGTATGTATTATCAAGAACGGCAGTAATAATTTCATTGTTCTATGGATATATGACTGCTCTCCTGTCCTATTAGGTGGCATCACATTGAGTCCCTTTTGAGTGGCGGAGTGACTATCACTGTTAACTTTTGGTACAAGGTGAGGCATCGCTTTTTTATCCTCTTCTTCATAGGAATAAGTGTCCTGCCCTGTTCCATAAAGCAAGTTTACCAACACGGTTAGTCTGCATATTCAACATAACACCAGTTCAGTTACAACAGCAACTTAAGATGGGAAACTAACCTGGGTTGCGTTTCCCTAAAGCGTCGTAAGCCTAAGTTGATTGTAGAATCCATCATACAACAAATCTTAGTTTTACGGTCCGTTCCCAAAGACACCTTAGCTAAAGTGTCTCTTGAAAATTCGTAGCTCTTGAAAGCGCATAGATTAGCCTACTTCTTACGAGCATGTTTGGGAAACGCACGTAAGAAATATCGATGGTTTCGTTATTTTGCTCGATCGTTGCTACGATCCATCGTTATCGGGAAACGCAGCCCTGGTCTGTGGCAGGTTAACTGTCAGATTAAACCTGAATTGTTGCTTAGCCAGTTCCTGTAACTCTGACCTGATGGTAAAGAGATCCTTTTATCATTTACTTTCTGGCATGCTGCCATATTATTTTAATAATTCTCAAGTTTATAGAAAAGCAACGGAAAATTATAAAAAATATATAATAAATACATTATACAAAAATAAATCATAAGACATTGGGACCTACATATGTGTTTGTATGGTATGTGTTAACGTTTTGGCTTATGCTATATAAAATATGTCTAAATGATAATAATAATATCTAAATGACCCCAATACAATTATAATAGCTACATAATTTGTGAACTGTGCAATTGCTGGACATTATTATGACAACAAACATAGTATCTAATTCCATATGCCTTGACTTTGTATTTTCCCAATAGGAAACCATGTTTAAAAATGAATTGGTTAATGTATTGGGTACTAGCCTGTATTTACATCAATGTCAAAAAACTAAACTTGGGTGGCTGTATGGTTATCTAATCAAATAAGAAAACTTCTTTAAATAAGGACCTCAACCCATGTGTAGTTTTTTGCCAATCATGGTGTGTCCTTTCATTGACGAGGTGGTCGATGCTGTCATACAAAGGCCATTTTAAAGGGAACATACTTCAGGGAAAGGTCACGTGTCCATGAACATCGCTGTTTACCATATCGATTTGTTCCATGTTTGACCTCTCGGACTTCTTAAGAATAGCATGCACACTACTACTACTTGAACCTGTTAGTCTGATTGCGGAAACTTGAATGATCCTTTATGGAACCACTTTAGCCCTGATTTATGTTAGGTTGATTCAAGTCAGATTTTGGATTTAATACCCATATTTTCTTGGCACGCTTTATGGAACAAGCCGCTGTTGTGTCTGTTTGGCTTTTAAACGTATTCATTCTATTACACTAGGGCGCCCCAACACCCAAGAGGATAGAGTACCCTCTCAGAGCCCATCAGAAGGTGGCCATCATGAGGAACATCGAGAAGATGCTGGGAGAGGCACTAGGAGACCCACACGAAGTAAGAGTGTGAAACCCTGTTTCACACCACACCATACATCTTCCAATCACAACATTCAGACAATATAATGAGCAAATGTTCCTCCATTTCTAGAACATCATTTCACTGTTCCCCCTGTATTTAGGTCATCTATTGTGAATAGTGCACGTATGGAATCCCAGTGGCATGCTGGCCCTCAGTCCAACCCAATTACAGGGAATATTTATGTCTTACCTGATTTAGTACAGAAAAAGGGTAATATGTGGTACAAAGACCTGTGGACACTGAAAGAGAATTCTCAAAACACACCTGTAGGTTCGAAAAGTGATTTATTTGTCTGATTGACATTCTGAGTCTAATTTACTGAGAGAGAAAAAAAAAACTTTTATTGGCAGGTCGGACCTTTGCTGAACATGATGATTAAGGGGCGATACGACCAGGACCAGAGATTCAGCTAGAATCTCCTCTTGCAAACAGTTACCAGTCTGCTGCTGAAATTGTGTGTGTGAGTGCTTGTGTTGGTGAGTGTGTGTGTGTGTGTGTGTATGTTTAGTATGAGTGGACACGAGTGCACTTGCATGCAAACTTGGACTGTTGAGCTACCATTGCATGGCAGTACTAGGCTACCCTGAAAGACAGGGAAATCTTCCACTCTGCTTCGATTTGCCTGACACCTTTTTTTTTTTTTTTTTTTTTTTTTTTTTTTTAAGCTGCCAGAGGAATAGACTGGACTAGTGGTCCATTTCCTCTCCGCATGCTGTCAATGATTGCCTGGTATTGAATACGTGACTTACACTCAATAAGTATTTTATTGGGAGTAAAGTATCCTTGCATCAGCAATGTGTGTTGGTATAGGGAACTTAACCACAATATATCTAGAGATTTATAAGCCAGACGTTCCTGCTCTGTCAACATCACTGCAAAATAGGAATACCTTGATATAACAGTGATTGTGGGACACTCCGCCTTAGCTACACTGTGATTTGAGAGCTAAATTACATGACTTACTTTCTCAAAATATTTTTTTGCATACCTGTAAAGATTTTAACAAAGAATATTTGGGGGGGGGGGGGGGGTTGTTGATATGGCTGATTGATTTAATCAATGGGTGTCAGAAAGCAGTAGTTTATTGCCAGATAAAAAATTAAAAAAATCAAAATTTCGAAATCGGGCAAAAAATGTCTTTCACAACACTGAAGGAACATGTGATAGTTCATGTGATATGTGATTTTAGTTTAAGAATTTACAAATAGTTTGTGATTGTATGTTGCTCATATCTTTGATTTCATGAATAAGCTACATTTGTTTTTGTTATTTGATAATCAACGTTACTTGAAATGGAAACCACCAGTCAGGGCATGAAAGTACATATGCTAACATTTCAATCTTAACTGCTCAGTCTATTTTGGACAGAAAAAATAACCCTCATATAAAAGCCATTTTGCTAGCTTTTCCCTGAAATCTAGCTAAATGTGACCGATTTGTTAATTTGTATCTTTTTTAAATGCATTGCAATGCTGTACCCACTTGTGTAATTTACCCTGTGGGTGACTCCTAGTGGCTTTAGACAGACAGCTTTGTTCCATAACTGCCACTATCAGTGGTGGAAAATGAGATTTGGGATGTAACTTCACTGATAGAATACTTCAACTGAGGTATAATAAAGTACCAACAGCTTAAATACATAATGAGCTGTGACTTTGTCCAGGTCACTTTTGCATGTTTGGTTAGTTTGGTTTACAGTTATTATATTGCTAGTGTAAATTCAAAGCATTACTCATTCAGTTATTATAGATGTGGCTGACATTTTGCTTTGAAATATGTTTGACCTACAGTTGAATGAAATGGACACATTTTTTGTGTGTTTGACTTGCATTTGTTCAATCAAAATTGTTGACTGCTAATTTGCATCCCAGTTAAAGAATGCATTTATGCAAAAAGTCCCATCGCTATTGTTTGGACAGGTTTCAAAGTGATTAGGAATCATGGTTGTTATTGTGCCATTGTGAAGTATTTTCTTTAAGCAGCGCAAACAGACAGCTGGCGGTAACTCAGAGAGATTCAAATGACATGTTGTGCTATACTTGCCAAACAGACTGTGTCCTAATGATTAAAAAGTTGATTGATTGATAACAATCAAAAGCAGTAGATGAACAATATTTAAAGGTTCTCTAACACGTTTTAATTACTTTGCCTAAATGGGGAGAATATTTGTTACCAAAACAGGAATATGTGTGTGAAATTAATTCATGTCATTCTGAATAATGATCATGGGTCAGTTTAGCAGACCTAGTGTAAGCGTATCCAATTTATCATTGACAAATGTCGGAGACCTATTTAATGGAGATGCGTGTTTTTGGTTCAAGATTTAACTTAATTTGTCTTTTGGAAATTACATTGGAGTTACAGTATATAAGAAAATGATTTTAAGCCATGTGTATTATTTGATTAAATATGGGGATTTGTTTCATTTTCAGGTGACTGAAAATGAATCAAATGTAATTTGGTTGGCATGTGCATAGCACATTTAGTTCCATCAAAGAATATGGAAGTGTGTTGGTTATACAACAAAATTGTTCAAGTATCTGTTCTTCAGTTCACTGAACCTAAGTTGAATTGTGGTTTCTGTATGTGCGTTCCTCCCTTCACCTGTACTGTACCACGTGCCTAGGTCTGTTATGGAATTGCACTAGAAGTAGGCAGAATTATTTTCTAAGATTAATTTAAATTAAGGCTTTAAATGTGACTATTTGACATGGTTTGTGAAGATATTGGTATTATGTCATTAGTATCCTTTTGTCAGAAATGTAAAACTATACTTTTCTTCTGTTCCTGCACTTGTTTTGTCTGCTGAATTCTGCACTGGTTTGAATGACTGGTTAATGTATGTTGTTGTGCAAGTAGCTTTGAAATAAAACTTTATTGAAATCAAGGATGTCATAAGTGCTCCAGATTGGACACAATGGGAGATTTCCTACTACAGCATATGAATTACTAATATAGTAATGTAGCGTTCTTCTTTTTTTTTTTTACAAAATCATAACCTACCTATCACTACTTATTGGGTGTGCTCAAGCCTTCGGCGAGAGCACAACCTTTGTTCTCTCACATATTTATTTGTTTATTTATTTTCGCCCCCCTAAGGATCAGTCAATATTTAGACTACATACACAACGGCGGTGTCAAAAGGTTCGTCTTGGTAGCGATTGCGTTGGTTGTATTTTTATTTACGTTCCGTTGCATGGTTTAAGTAGAAATTGCGTTTTTGTGGTGAAAAGTGAAGCTAACGGTGGCTAATTTGCTAGCCACAGTCACTGACGTTACTAACGTCACTACGTCACTAACGTCACGAAAACACGCGTGACTACCTGTAGCAGAACATTCGTTTCACATCTGTTAACTTGGGGGATAGCTAGGCTAACTATAGCTTTACTGCAAGGCAGCTGCAGGAACGCCACAAGCAAAGAGGCCAGGGTGATAACTATTTACTCATTTTACTTTGTGATGTGAAACACAATTATGAAATGTAATGTACAATATTAGCTGATATTATTAAGGAAGTAGGCCCACATCTACTTTTGGAAACGGTAGTCTACTATTTCACTGAAGCATTAGCATCATGACATTAGCCTCTGTTGCCCGGGCAACACATACTACAGTGGTCTATGATGCATCTGTTTTCAATCTTTAAAATAAACATTCCTCACAAATACATTTTCGTTGTAGGATTTATTATGACATTACATTACAAGTAAACGATTTGTGGGTGAAATTATCATTACCTGTGGTTTCAAACCAGTGTTGCTCACTGCAATGCTGTAGCCTACGCGAGACACTACAAAAACATCTACACAGCTGTAGGAAGTCAAACGGCGACAGAACATGTTCGGCACTCCCCTTACTTAATCAAAAGTCTATCTAACTACTAACCTGAACTTCATTGCCACAGCCTAAACGTTGCCAATCTGTTCATGAAAATAATTAATTTCAGCCTAAACCGTACAACGGAAGTTAAATCCAATTCATCCAACGCAATCGCTACCAAGACGAACACAGCAGTAGTCTACTAGTACTGTACCGTAGTAGTACAATTTACCGGGGCAGCTTCTCCACACAGGGCTATATCGCATTTTGCGTTGTTACTGACAATGATCGCTACCAGTGAGCTTTTTATGAATGAGCGATTTTCCACTAAATAAATGTCAAGCTTATTTACGTTTTGGGGGGCATATTTTCAGTTAGCAGATGGGACTGTCTGAATCGCGATTCCATCTTCTACTGCCGGGTAACGTCGTAGAATAATCTTCAAAGGGGGTTCTTTATTAATGAATGAATGCAATGAGTAGGCTACATGCCTGAAAATATCACGAGAAGGGAAAAACTTAAAATGACGTTTAAGTCATAGAGATTAGGTCAATTTTTACACCGGTCTGCCAAATTTATTCGTTTTGATTCAACGATGAGGCTGCCTCTTGCAGGGGAAATGAGAAGACATCTATTTCATTCTACACTTCACTCGTATTTTCAGTTGTAAATGAGCAGCAAAAAAAATTCCTTTAAATCTATTTAATCTTTATAAATAATAAGTATGCATTTTCATATAAAATATACAGAAATCAGTTGTAAAAATTTCATTCAAAAACGGACCCCTGTGCAACCGACGCAAGCAAGCACACCCTACAATTTCCCCAGAAATTGTACCCTCTAGTTACAATTTGTAATAAGTAGTGATAGGTAGGTTACTTTCAGTTTAATTTAAGAGATTTAAACTTCAAGTTTAATCTTAAAAAAACTGGTAGTAAACTTTTAATATTTGGGTGTGGTTGATATACTCATTACTTCTGTTTGACCTTCTGTATTTTACACATCAGGGAGAACTGGATCAGGAAACTCATTAAGAACATGTAGAAGAAAGTGGAGTGTTTATTTTAAAAGTGTGTAGCAACCACATATAACAACAAAGGCTTATTTTAAAACAAGGCAATGGTCTGGTAAAATAGAAAAAGCTGTATAAACCATGAAAATCCAATGGTGTGGTTCACTCACATACTGTAATACTGGACCATACCATCAAAAGTACAGAAAAAAAGTATTTTTAACAGTAACATCAGGGTGTCATTCTCCTATAAAGCATAATTCAAAGATATTTTACTTCATATACAACACAAAATAGCATATATGGTACATAAATATCTCAACTTACCACTGATATCATAGCAATTGAAAATAGCACAATTTCACAAGCAAAGTAGAAATGGGAGTCATGACACAAACAAGTGGTAAATGCAAAATGAACATAAATGAGATGAGTTATAACGTGAGGTGAATTTGGCTGTAATCTTGCTTATTAAAATGGATCCTATAAGCACCTAAAGAGATATCCCCTTCAGAACATTCAAAAACATATCCTTTCAAATCTAGACATCTATATATAAAAAATAAAAACATGCAATTTGATTCTTAAAACCATTAAAAAGTAAAGGTTTAGCCATGGCATAATCTCTATTGTGACAAAACAAAGTGCCTTTGTTGGTTGACACCTTCAATCGAGAACAGCACAAGCAACTTTCACTTTCATTTGCACTTATTTAAAGTTGCTAACTCTAAAAGCTTTTAAATAGTTGCTGAGCTGCAATGTTTGCCAAGTCAATGAAAAAATCTGAACATTAAGAAGTCACTTTATATAATTCAGTATAGTGACAGTAATGCAGGAAATGTATTTCAATCTCTGCAAGACTCAAGGTGTATTGCATAATGAATGAGTTCTTCTGATAACGGTAGTCAAAATAGCTTAATCAATATATCAAGAAGTAAACACATAGACAAAACAGTCACTGCAACATCAGGCCAGCTGAGATGGCAAAAGAAAAAAAACTGTAAAAGTAGTATTGGCAACACATTATTATAAACTTGTCAGCCATTCACCAAACATTTGAAATATATTTATAAATGGTTGGTAAAAATGTATCAACGGTCAATAGGTTTGATCTTTGAAAGACACTGGCAAAGCAGCCACCCCACAGCCCCTTGAGGGGCCCACAAGCTCTGGGGGGTCCATGCGTCTATCGTCTCAAAATATTTTTGATGACCTTTATTTTACCAGTACTTTATAAATGTTCGATGCTTCAAGTTTCAGTCAAGGACAATTTTATGCCAACACATCAACCTATGGTGAAAATGAAAAATAAGGATTGCAGAAATGTTTAGGCAGAACTAGATGGTTACACAATTCTGAAATAAGACAATACGACTCATAATACCAACACAGAAGTATTCCTTTACCAGGGAAATGTAGACAATACTTCGAAAAAGACAAAAAATGCCGGTCCTTGGCAACCAGTCATCAATGGAATCTGTATTTACGAGCAGGCTTGATGCTAACATAAGTCTTTTTCATCTCCTCGGAATCCTCCTTCTTCACAAGGTGGTAACGCTCTCCTTTGGTGGTCACCACCTGGTTGCTGTGGTAACGCACAAGCTTTTTGGGGGCCTAGATCAAAACATAAAAATACAGTCTTAGTAGGAATCTTTTTCGAGGGGTCAGACACCTGGGATGTTCCCAAAACATTTCAGCCAGAACCTACCTCTTTGGGTACAACTGGCCTGTGAGTTTTCTTATCATCCTCTCTGTCCACCAGCATGTATCTGAAGAGACATTCCAATCATTAATATATAAATACTACTAAACTATATAGTATCGCCTAACTAGGAGACATGATTTGTGCTAAAAAAAAACAGCAAGTGAAAAAAAATCTTCAAACTGAGACCTACTTCTCCAGGATGCTCTCTTTCATCTTCTGGTCTCCTTGTCGAGACACAATCTTCCCATGGTGTACCTAAAGGAAACAATTTAATCTGGTTGATAGAAAGTCAACAGTACAATATATCACCAAGACCAAGTATCAGGTTCAAGTGAAACGGTTGATGTTTTAATATCGTTGATATAAATGGACAGACTGACATTGAGAGGGGAGGGGCTGAACTGGACATCTCCCTCGATGATGAGGCGCACAGCTTCCTCCATATCTCCCTTTGCGATGGACAGGGCACTCCTGGCATCTGATAGGCTGCACTTGGGGAACATTTCCAGGAGGTGCTGCTCCTGAGCCTCAAATTCAGGGATGGTTATCTAGACGTAGTGGGACAGTACAAGCATTTACACCAGTATAACACCCACAAGCAATCTAAATTTGAATTGACAATGGTCCGGGTAGGTTTGGTATAACTAAGGTGTAACTACCAAAGTGTTACTACCTTTGCAGTGGCACCCTCTATCTGTGTCATCTGATGATTGGTTTCTCTTGGCGGTGGAACAGTAGATATGGGGCTGAGCTTTAAAGGTAAATCTTCAAAACCAGCCTTAGGTGCACTCTTTTCTGCATCGAAGAAATGCTCAATTATTACATTATGACACAATTACATTATTTAAGTATTAGAGGATTAAGTGTGGATACACTGATGACCTTGAAAGCATATGGATTGTTACATATTTTAGCCAAGCTTTTGTCAAATGGATGTGCATCACTTAATGTTTGTTTAACTACATGCTCTTATGGTTCTTCCCTTTGGCACTTACTTTGGTTGTTCACAATGTGTGCTTCATGTTTTGGCTACTCGCGATGTTTTTTGGCTATCTTGTTGTTTTGATCAGTGACCTATGCACTTTGTAAAGCTCTCTCTTGGAAGTCGCTTTGGATAAAAGCGTCTGCTAAATGAATAAATGTAAATGTAAATGTAATGTGTAATGTATGATACTAAAGGCTACATTATCCTGTTACCTGAACTTCGGGCTGTGGCTAATTTTGAGGCCAGGCTGAACATCATCTCACAGACTTTGACACTGTAAAACAGGTTAATATTGTTTTGTTTCAAGGTGAAAAGAACAGATAGGCATTGACTTAAATCATGAAAGCCACATCATGAAACAGCTAAATCATGGCCTGACAGGAAAATCTGAGCAATGGAATTGGTACACATTATGTTTGTTACTTTGGTGTGATTTGTTACTTTGGTGTGACTGTAAGGATCCTTTAATTCTTACACCTGCAGACACAACACATTAACTAGATGTTCAGAGACACATTTGTTTAGAATTACCTGTCAATTTCAGCAAAGCCAGGGATATAGGCCTCTAGCATCTCAGCAAACACCTCCACATCAAAGTTCTCTTCCACACTCTCCTGAGAACCCAGATCCTCCAAAACTCCAGTAATGTAGGACAAAAGTACATCATCCAAGGTGCTAAACAGGAAACAAGGCACATCAATATAGTCAAGACATACTGTACCTGGACAGCATTCATTCAAGCTAAATCCTGTCAATTGGTCTCACGGAAGAGCCTGATTGAACATGATTGTTTGATGTGGGATAGCTGGGTACAGAAAAATATAATAGTAGAAAAACGTATTTAACTACTGGTAGTCTGTTACAGCAAATAGCCTACTACAGTGTGATACATCAACTAAGTCTTACCTGAGGTCTGCACCAGGAATGTATGTCTGTATGAACTCATGCAATGCATCATGGATTATCTTGTGAAGGTCCATAATGACTTTCACCACACTAGAAATGAAAAAAACACAAACATTAAACAGAAAGACTGGGTTGCCTTGGCTCTCAATGCCAGACCTAATGAGCTAACGTTGGGCCTATGTAAAAAAAAATAACGTTTTTTTAGAGGCAGCAGTAATCGGCCATCACTAACGTTACCAAATCCTCAATGTTATCGGGATGAACTAAATGATTCACTAAATGATGAGTGACAGCAGATGGCCCAACAGTAGCTAGGCATTCTAGAATATTCAAAAAAGCTGTTTCTGTTCTGATTAGCTTAAGATCTTTGATAGCTAGCATTAGTTATCGCGTTAACAAATACACACGAAGATTGAAACAACGTTAGCCGGGTTATTTACTAATAAAATACTATTCACTTATCAGCAATACTATTTGAAAACATTAGAGACAGAGATAACGCGAATCCCATCATATGACGTTTTAATAGCAGAGTTTGCCAGCTAGCCAGTCAGCTAGCCTAACTAGCTAGCTGGTTAGCAATGTTGTTCATGTTGAAAAATACTTACGTTCGATTGAAAGTAACCTAATAAGTAAAAAGGAGGTGTGGACGGGAATTTTAATCGTTTGCCCTTACTGGTGCATCAGGAATGCAGGATAAATTAATTCAGAGGAAATAGACTAAATAACTAGCAATAGCTAGCAACTAGCAAAAAGCAGCCCGCTGTCACTATTATTCAAAACATATGACGTCATATCCCCCCAAATGTAAATACAAGCACGTGCGTGCAAAAAAGTGCGTGCATACAAGCTAGCTAACTATTATTAGTAGGGCTACAATCACATTTTCATCGAGCTAATTATTTCCAGATTGGCTTAATATTACTAACAATAATTTCCCTACACAGACTTACATTTGATGACATGTCGAAGTGAGAAAAGCAAAACATGAGGACTGAGGGGCCCAACACCGCAACTCTTCTGAGAACACCTGGGAGAAACGTACGTTGTTCTGAAGTGTGAGCTGCAATAAGGGTTGCAGTTGCACTACTACAAAATTAACGCTAGATGGTAGCATTCAAACACCGTGTGGTTTCACATCCTCCAGGGATTTGTATTTATTTTAGTAGGATAGATGCTCACGGGACGATAAAAACAGAACTTGAGGTTATCAGAGCACATCTCCAACGGTTTAGTTAGTGTTGTGATAAATTCATGTTACTTATAATTGATTATTTAGCAAAACTGTTGGGACATGACTCACCGTTTGGCCGATTGTTATTTTGCTATTAAGTACAGATTCAAATAAATAATGTAATTAATTAACTATAAATGTAAAGACTAATTTGCAAATGCACGTGACACATACATTAAATAGTTCAATATTAAGTATTTAGCCTATTCTGTTTTAATGGTCAATAGAAATGGAAGTCAAATCATCAACTTTCAGATGGTCACACAAAAAATTGTTTGTCAGGTGAACACTGCAAGAATTACGACCAATGTTACAGTTATGATCTTTGCTATTGGATCCAGCTGCACGGTCTTGCTTTGTTCCATTTCTCCTGGTTTGCCATTATAAACGCAGAAGATCTATTTTCCACCTGATGGCATGAGGTGGTCCATCTGTTTGTGTGTGTTATGGCCCAGAGGTTAGAGAGAGAGATTTCCCTGGCCTTCAAGGTGTTCCACCACAGAAAGATTTAACACTAACCCTGCTGGGCTTCTGTCCCACCAAGAAAATCAACACACTGAGTCTCACCGCAATTTTACAAACTCTTTGAACTTTACATGTATCATTTTAACCATGTTGCATGCTTTTGAAGTGGAGGTTGTAAAAAAGTATATTGTTTCTATTGTAATTTTTATAATTTTACGCATGTGAAGCACAAGTTGTCAGAGCAGATTTGCTCATTAACCGTAATTAATTATTGATATTTTGTCAAAGATATAATAAATCATAGTAACAAGTGTTTCTACATTCATACCCATTCATAAATTTAGAGTTTGCATTGCAACATTCAAATTTTTACTTTTAACTACTTTGAAATGTCTTTAGAGCTATGGTTGTTGAATATGTTATATAAAAGTAAAACATTTGCCCAAAGGAAACACAATATGCTATCAGGAAAGACGAGAGTTTTATATTTCATTAAAGTTGAACATTCACATTATTATGTAGAAAGCTCACAATAAGTATAAATACATGGTTTATTTAATTTTTTCAGAAAGGAAAATGATTTTGTGTGTAATGTATTTGGATATGCATTGGTTAATGATGAGATGTGTCCATTCGGTGTCCCACACCCATTTACAATATTTAAATACATACATACATGTATAAGAAATATATTATAAGACTTAGCTCTGTCTTTTCAACGTATCTAAGTATTTAAGTAAAACATAATTACTCTCAGACGTACCAAAATATTTTTTTCTGTGGTGGGCCCAATCCCAAAAGTGCTTTAAATTGGTCGATAAAATGAAAAGACAAATAAACTCCTCTTATTGGCAGATGCAGAACTGTTATATTTTACAGAAAACACTTATCCTTGTGTTTTGTAATTGTATTTTGCATCATTCAATGAAACCCTGTCAGACCATAATGCAGTGTGAGACAAATGACTGTATAATATATCCCTTTCAACATTTCCCTCCAAATCAGAATGCATAGACAGTGCACAAAGTTTCGAAAGTGTCTCCTACAATGTTGATCATTTGACCTTTTGGGTCATTGGTGCACTGTGATACAAAAACCTGTGTTTACAATTACATATATTGATGCCTATGATCTGAAGGCTGAAGGTCAAGACCATTGTTACTTATTACACTATTCATTGGATTAGTCAGGTGATTCCAAAATAAAATCCATGGGATTAATTCTTGACGTCAACAAGGTGCTGAAATATATGAACGCTCTTATCAAGGCAGAATAAGCATTGATTTCATTTTCCATTTTGAAATCCGCATTTGTCAGTGAACTACTTGTTAAATGAACATGCAGTTTCAAAACATAATGCTGTTTTACTTTGATAGTTTTTCTATTTTTACTGTAGCAATATGCAGAGGTACGATCAAGGATACCATGCAACAATGCCGAGTCAGAAGACATAATGTGGATATTGTACTGCCGGCACCGATTTCCATTCTCACACAGACAATGGGGTAGGGTGGGGGTAGTGGGTGTCTGAACTCAAATTTTCTCATTTCCCCATCCTCATCAGTCACCAAACACTGTGAACGATTTATTGCCAAATTAATTACCCTTTACCCAACTTTAGACAATAATACTCTGAGCTGTCTGTTGGAACAGTTCTGTAATTATTCTATTAATGTTTGATTTGCAGTTCAGGCAGAGTGACTTCATATTTCAACTTTATTATATTTTCTTAGTGATTGTGTAGTATTGCATATATAATACAATGATTCATATTTATTTGATATTTTTCAATCAAATTACCTATGTGGCAAAGTAGGAATCAGCAAATGTTATTAAGTTTAACTCAGAACGAATGTTTTCAACAGAATTTAAACATTTAACTTCTAACCACTTTTCACTTAACCCTTTCTAATTCATTACAAAAGGTGGCTTAATTCAGTGAAATCATGCAAATGAAAGTTTAATTAAACTTTTGAAGTCTTACATAAAGGGAGTTCACACAAGCATAAGCCAGCCTTTCACCCTAATGTCTAACAAGCCTCCTTATTAATGACTTGCTAAATAAATAGTTTTATTAGCAACATTTTATATTAACATGTCTTCTCTGCAGATGCTCCTGTCCTAATGCTTTTGAAAAAGAAAGATTAATTTAGTTTTAGTTAAATTATTCAATAATTGTAATGCAATTAAAATATTACTTTTATATTTAATTGAACTAATTTACTACAGATTATGGATTTGCGGTAGTTGTATCCAGAGCTAGGGTTTGGAACTGGTTCCTTCTGGGCTAAACTGATTCAGATCCGGGCCACCTGTGTGGCCTAGCTTGCCCTCGCGTCTGCCTCCTGTCTAGATCCTGTCCCCAGGAAGTAGGCACCAGGCTACCCCTCATTTCCACCCCCACCCCCAACCCGCCCACCCCCACCCCCCAACCAGACATTGGGTTTGTGTGCACAGGGAGGGCCAGACGGGGTATGCAGACACAGACCTCTCCTTAAACCCACATGAACCCCCCCCCCCCCCATCTAAATCCAATCTCATTGATTTACAAAATGTTCTTACATTTTTCAAAACTACCTCTCTGTACTAAAAGCTGGCTTCTGTAGTAAATACTATATAAAATATTTTAAAAGGGGGCATCCATTTGTCTCTATAGTCTATTGCATTTACTTTTCCCTGTGATTACAAAAGAACACTAATTCGAATGGTTCAAAAGGATTGTTATTACTGACCTGGGTTCTTCTCAGTAAGTAAAATGGGCTCTCCAGTGATATCTGTCTTTGGTGTGTGTCTCTGTTCTGCAGTCGATAGGTGAACCTGCCCGCGGCATCCATCTTGCTTGGCCCCCACTTATTACCATTGATCTAAAGGAAATAAAGAACACACGTGTTATTATATACAGCCTAGAAGCATTCCCTTTCCTCCTCAGTGATAAAGTGAAGGGGGCCAAATTGATGAAATATGGCTCTTCCAACGTCTTCTGTCTTCCTGTCAATAGGACATCACTTACACACAACCTGGGTCGATAAGGACTCATCTTTTTAATGATAACTCTTAATGATGTCGCTTTTTTTGCATATTGAAACTCTTCTTCCACCCTGACAGCTTTTTGAATGTATATGCTGACATGTTTGTTTAGACCTGTCTGCTATGTTTATTCATTAGTTACATGTTAGCTTCTTTTTTTTTTTTTTTTTACTTCCCTGAGAAAAAACAACAACTGTGAAAAAAATTGAAACGACTAGCACCACCAGTCTGAGAGATTGCAGTTACAAATTTACATGTTGGTTTTCAGAACATTTCTCTGAAGCTTTTGGGGGCCTCTCATGTGTGAGACTGCTCAGTGGAGAGAAGACACCCCTCTGTAAAAACATCTGTTGTGGAAATGCCTGTCAGACTCCCTTTTGTGGGCCCCGTCACTTCCTCGTGCTAAGATTGTCATTTGTTTTGATCATTTATGTGGGTGAAAGAATAAAGTTGAAAAATATAGAGGAGGCACCCATGCAGTCGAGCAATCATCAGTCTGGGCAATCATTTTATACATAGTAAAGAACGCTTCTCTGTGATTTAGGGACGATGGTGCCCAGCATATTTAAGCATATCATACAATGTTATTTAATGCAAAACCAAAGTGGCAGGTGTAATACTGTAATACAATGTGTGTGGTGTGACAAAAGTACCATGCTTGTAAGTGAAATTTACTTAGAGTGAAATGTAAGTAAATTCTGTGCATGCACACACTCTTCTCTTTAAATCAAAGCTTTGGGAGAAGGAGCAAACATTGACAGACACACATTTAATTAATCAGTAGATTGTTACTTTAACTAACCAAATGTGTCTTTTATTTACAAAAAATCAGTAATCTGACATCTGTACCTAACAATTTTTGATGAATAATAAAACTGTGTTTTTTGAATAGACTGATGACAAGTACTGTTTCAGTGTCCCTTTTATCTCCTGGTCATTCATTTACTATCTTTCCAACCTCCTAAATAGAAAAACAGGTTGAAAAGCACTTTTCTGGTAATAATGATCTAAGGTGTGGTGACATTTTGTTTACAGACCCACACAGGAAATGTTTGGAGAGGACCTCTCCTGTATAGTGACACAAGGCTTCTCACCTCTTAGTGTGTTGAGGTCGACATCCATTCATCTCTTGTCAAACAGCACCTTGAAGTTATTCCTCATCACTTCCAACAATATTGCCCAGTCTAATCACAACCAAGTGCACTGCCACAGACAGCCCATTTTAGGCATTGTAACAGATCTCAGATTGTATGAATGCAAACGTCTTTTCCCCCCCCGTTTTGTTTTAAATGTGCCATTACTATTGGTCAGCTGAATGACCTGCTTTGAAAAGTTTGATGTTAGTAAGTCCATGTGTTGCGATTGACCCCTCAGTAAGACAACAAACTAGGATGAACTTACATTGTTAAATCTGGAGATTTATTTTCCACTCCTCTAACCAGTATTAGATACGGTACTGCCTGACAATCATGTCAGCATAAAGATAGAAACAAGTATGTGACTTCAAAGGCCTCATCCATCTAATATTTTGATAATGACCTTTGACTGAATACAAATGTGTTCCACAAACGTATTACTCAAACCTACCACAGTAAACTAAAAGTTTGTTATACTTTGTAGTCAAGGTGTCCTTTTTTGCGAAGGTGTATTTTTCTGTGACCAGTTATGATACTATATGTCTGATGGAAAACAAACCTCATCTTTTCACTTTGCTTCCACCAGATGTTATTCCAGGCCATGAAAATAACTCAGAGAGTGAAGTAGGAAAGATGAGTCTATGATTCTTTACATCCTGTTCATAACGACAGCTGCATAGGTATCTGATACTAATTATTACTAATTGAAGGATCAAGATATGCTGTAAAAGTATTTAATTTGAGCACTTTCGGATTTCATGTTTGTAATTATGAGTGAGATTACGTCTTCTCCTTACAAAGTCTATGCATCTTTGTTGACCAAGTTACCGAATGAACGACAACAAATTTAACGGAGCAGATTTTGTCTGTGTTTCAGTTGACTGGCACCTCAGAAATGGCCTGATAACCTGCCCCTCTGTATTTTCTCTCTCCCAGGGAATCCCTTGGCGTTAGGGTTACTGTCGTTTCCCCTCCAGCCTTTTATCAGATCGCCTCTCCGGGTTCCCAGCAGCTCCAGCCACCTTCCTATGGTATATCTCTCCCTATTTTACAACCCCACCATGTCGATCACAACACTAGGCTTTAAGAGTGAATTTAGATATTCTTGCAGCAATTTTTGCCTTGTGCTTTTTCCTTTTTTTCTTGAATTTAATGTACTGTTACATTATTTAGTATATATAATATCTTTTTGTGGAAACCTGACGTGGGTGGGTGTCCTGCTACCATAGTAAATTTATAAGACTTTTCAGATTGATTTAAATTATTTTGTAACCTTTAAAATGTATCCCGTCACACTAGAAAGTGACACATTGTAATTACTGAAGTAAGGTTATCCAGGTATGAAGATATAATATATATAAGGTTTCATATTGCTTTATCAGATGTTAACTTTTAAATATTGTCTTACATGTTGTTTTCAAATGTTATGTTTTTTCAGCGATGAACTGCACCCATCTCCATCTGTTTGATACTTTTAAATGTTTCATACATTTATTTGAGCCAGAGGTTCTGGGATCAGTTGTTTAGCTACCAGAGGAGCATAACTAATGGTAACATTTTGTGAGAGGGACCGACCGGATGCAAGTTAACCAAGCAGGAAATAATCTAGGGTTTTTCCTACTGCATGAATGGACACAGAATATTCAGATAATAAATTAATCCCAAAAAACAGGTTGAAGTAAGGTTATTGTTGAAATGAATAGAGGAGCACAGAGAGGAACACAAGAGTGTCTTTATTTGGATCATTGGTTGTCAGAAGAGTTGTTGTATCCTCAATGCCTGTGTGGTATTTGTATGCAGATAATTACTGTCAGTTTAAGTCTCAGTTAGGGTCAGGTTATCTTTTCTGTCTCTGACCACAGGTCTAGACAGCCTTCCTCCAGAAAGTTCTTTTGTGCTTCCATTTGGACACCCCCTCCGATTTTTCTGTTGTGTCTAAACAGGGATTTTATAAAATGGATGACATCCGCACACAGGCTGCCCTCTGAATCTCCTTTAATTAAAGTGATGTTTAAAGCTTCCCTTGGACATTAATAAAACCCTCCTCACCATTAAGATCTTCCTAATTACCATGTGTCACAGAAAGGGGGACACACACAGACACACACAGACAGAGAACGCTGGGGTAACCCTGCTGGCATTTGGCCCCATAAGCCGAGAGCCACAAAAGAAAATGTCCCCTGGGTTACCCATCCTTCCAGAGAGACTCTTTCTTTCCTCAGTCACCCCCCTTTCCCCCTCCCCCTACCCTCCTTGTTTTTTCCTTTATGAATGAAAGTGTATGACATGTGGGCCTGAGAGTGTCCATTCATGGAGCTGAGGGAATGTGTGAATAAGGCTCTTTAATGAGGAAGGAATCACAGTCACCTGATTGAGCAGCCTTTTGACGTTTCCCTTGTTTTAAAATATGTCGGGTGGAGGAGAAAATCCCTTTGTCTTGATTGCAAAGACAGATGTCTAGTGGATATGCATCATATCAAGGAAAACCTAAACATATTCATTATCCAAAATCAAAATGTAACTTTCAAAATGTCACTATAGCATTTATTAACAACAATATTTATTTTCTCAACATAAATATTATTGTAAGTCAAAGAAGACATATGGTTAACCTCAGGCCTACAGTTCTTTGTAACACTTTGCCTCAGCAACTTTAAAATATTTGTAATAAAAAAATACAGATGATACAGATGCTGTAGCAGGTCAATCTGGGCTGTGAAATGCTACCATTATTGGAGAAACAAGAGATGCCTATAGGCTTTACCTGACTTAAATGCATTTGGTTAATTAGGTACATTTAAATCGTTGCAACCTAAACCTTGTTTTCACCTGTCACACAGACCCTCCACCACCATGAAAATGTACTGGGGAAAAATGACCGGAGACAATCAGTGTCTTGCTATAATCACGTTTTACAAGGGATCCCCTCATCTAATCCTCCCCCAAGGAAAGTTTCCTTCTCCGCTAGTGCCAGAGGCCGGCCAAGACAGGCCCACTGAGTGTGTTTGGTTCATGTCCCGGTCCGCAGATTAATGACATTAACGAAGATTCCATTAGCCCTGTGATGGGGGTGGGGTGGTGAAGGGGGTGGGTAGACATGGGCGTCCATGCGGAAAGCCACATGACTGAGGCAGAGATAAGAAAAAATGAAATACGTCTCCGTGGAGACAGGAGGGGCCAGGAAGTGCCACTCCAAATTAGCCGCAGGGCCTAGTTTGTTGTTACTTCATTAGCCCAACAGCCCTGGGAAAAATAAAGAACAGGGTCGCAACCTTTACCGATCGGGGGTAGATCGGGGGGTGGGGGGGGTGGGGGGGGTGGCCTGATGGTCTGAGACGGGGTGCCTAAAGTTCTACTTGACTTGTATTTATTTCCATTGCTGTTACAGGCTGGTCAAGAAAGATGCTGTCATTGAACTAAAGTAAAAGATATACTGCACAATCGGTTTGTAATGTTTGTTTATCACACTGTTATTATTGTGTAACACTATCACCATTCTGACTGTTTGTTTTTGTGTTTATTGTTTAACGTGAGACCTTTGTTTGACTTTCCTAGAAATTGGTCGGGTATAAGGCTGGCCTTGTTGTTTGTAACCTGAGTGGAGTGGCAGCTCTTTATTTGCTGGCGTTGACTTTATAGGAGTGTATGGTTACAGACCCCACTCACCGGGGTTATTGTTGTTTTACTCCATCACTGACAAATAATCCCCCCCCCCCACACACACACACCTTTGCACATGATATCTACAGTTCATGTAAACAATTACCCTTTAGGGGAAAAAGGGGTCACTACATAGCTCATGTAGAATAGATCCCCAAATATATGTACGTCTATTTACCTAGGAATACACCAGTATAGGAACACACAGCTAAGTTATATATCATTTAAACTTTATATTCCCTAAGCAAGAGCAACAAGTTGCTCCACACTGTTCAGCCACATACAAACATTTAGTAACATGACTCAGCAGTTGCTGCTGACTCTGCTAGATATTGTGAATGGCAGATCCCCACAGAGAGAGCAGGGTCTAGTAAGTGTCTAGTGGAGCTGCAGACACATCTGCCTGCTTGATTTCACCTGGTAACTGAGCAAGTAGTATTTACTTCACGTCTGAAATGCAATCAGGGGCCTCTAGCTGCAATAGTAGCAGTGAGCTAGCAATTTAAGGACACCGACTGTTTTCCCACAGAAGTTAGGTCTTGAGTAAGAAATCAGGAAGATAAGGAGGAGAAAAAAAAAAAATATATCTTTTGAAATTGCAGAATGTCTCTTACTAAGCATTGTTGTTCTTTCAAAAAAGCACCAGGATATCCTGCAAGGTACCCAGTCATCCAGGTGTGAAAGAAACCACATCATCGTGAATACAGTCCAGGAGATATATGGGGTCTGATTATTCTCAGGTTTTTTTAATCCCCTGATTTGAAGCAGAATCTTTTTGACTCAAGGTCTGGAAAGAGAAGCTGTAACCGCCCTTGTCGGTAAAGTGTTCCTCGGCACTTATAAACATTTGACGGGCAAGAGACGAGAGCCCTCTCTAATCTCACTTGAGGAGTACGTGTGCGTAGGGGTCTTTTATGTTTCTTGCTTTAGCTCACTGCTCACAGAAGAGCCATTTAGCTCCCCTAATGGGGAGTGAGTTTTAGTGGACCTGCTTCCTTCTCGGGATCCATAGAGACGTTAGTCTGAGAGGAGATGGAAAGAAAAGGAGTTAATCTCAACCGGTCTGCCCAGGACAACTCCCAGTATAGACAACGCTGCCTCTTGGTGCCTCTCCCAGAAGCTCCTCCCTTAAAACAACCATAGACATATTTCCTCAGTACCGGTAGTGATGGAAAAGGTTAATAGTTAGCCAGGTTGGTAAATGTTTGTGGAAATCAATAGCCCTGCAAACCCTGCTGTTGGAGAATTAGTTAATGTGACCAAATTTGACCCAATTTGGTGGCTCGTGGCTTATATTTTGAAGTGTCATTCTTACTCTGAAACTGTGGATTTAATGTTAATAAGCATCACTACTAAATTCAAAAAGTTCTTTAATTTAATTAATAAAGTTAATAAAGTGAATTGAACTGAACGTATTTAAATTCTAGCAAAACTCAATATTTTAATTCAAATGATAGAGAGCAGACCACAACAGACAATTTCACAAACAATGGTAATATCCTAAAAAAACTTGACAGTTCAACAGGCCAAACAAACAAGCAAACAAACTCTCTCAGACTTCTATGGTCTTGGTTGGCTGGCCAAGTCTATAAAGATAGCAGATTATCGATTTTACCGCAGCCCAGGCCATTTCCATTAGGGTTATTCTCAGGCCCAGGTAATAAAATGTGGTCTCTCTCTGAGGGGGACCTGAGGACAGAGTCACCACCGAGACACAGAGAACACAGCCAACTCTCATTCACAGCCAAGTGTTATTTACCTTTGTTGGTGACAGGGGGGCTTTTAACCCTCAGACACCCCTCTTTACTGTTCCTTTATGGTCCGCCCCCACCTCATTGTGGCCAGAGTGGATGACCAAGGTCACCAGTGGCTGGGAGGAGGGCAACCAGTCGTTAAAACCAGAACAGAGATTGTCCTGATAAACATTAGAGGGGCTTTATAGAGTTGACTGGGCCTGATCAGGTAGCCACCACGGGGGCGAGACTATAAGTGAAACCATGGTGGTGTTAGGTCAGCTGGAGGAGGTAGACAGGTATCTCTGTTATCTCCCAGACCCCTTCAGTTTCCTTGTCTCCAGGACGTAAAGTGGCTGCTATGCAGGACTCAGGGTAGAAGTCCTCCAACATGCACTCAGACATGGAACTCTGTACTTCAAATGCTTGCTCAAACACTTCTGTTGGCATGCCCACACATACACCAACACGCGCGCACGCATGCACTCACGCTCAAACACACACACGGAAACACACGCACACACACACACACAGCCCGTTCATGTCTCAGCGGGTGCGACAGATGCCGTATGGGCTGTTGTATTCCCTGCTGTAAGGGAGGGCCCTTAGGGGTCTGTGCTGTTTGACAGGACACCAGGGATCAGCCGTGACACACTGACACTGCTCTCCTCATGTCACACATGCGCTGCTTTCCCTCTTACTACCACACTAGTCTCGTCACGTCACACTGCTACTGTATATTCATTTGTTGTCACTGTTGCGTTTTTTTGGTGAACCGGTCATTCCTTTTGTTGCCTGATGTGACATTCCCGTCTTGAAGGATTATCAAACTGTGGAAAATGGTTAACCTTTAATTGAAAGCAGTAATCCCTGATTGATAAATACACCACACATACTCAGAGAATCTCAGTTATTTTCAGCATTAAACATATTTTTGTATCTCGTGACGGGGATCTCATAGAGAAGAAGAAATAGAGGAAATGTAGGCTTGTGGTTGCACTGCCCATCTTTGGCCAGTTGAGGCCATGCTTTCCTCAGTGTGGGTTGAGCGTCTCTACATTTTTCACTCCTCCTTTGAAAGAAACCACAACGTGTTTCCTCTTGCCTGATGTTTATAATATTACATTTTGAAGTTTACAATGTTTAATTTATCACTTGAAAGCTGAAGAGCCACATGCAGTGGCTCTGCAGTCAGTGGCTGAAACGTGGCCTAAATGCATTGATATGTGTTGATATCTGCTATACGCTCTGGTCTGTGGCCAGAGGAGGTCTACTGTCCCTCTAGCTGTACCTGCATCATTTTAGGGTGGTCTGTGCTGCTGGAAGGTGCTCTGCAAGACCTGTAGCGTTGCACAGCCCTCCCCAGGTGCGATCCCCCCTCCACCCACCCACCCACCCCTACCCCCCATCATGCACGTCCAGAGGTCTGTCAGTGGAGGGAGCCCAGGGTGATCTGTGGCCTGTGAAAGGGATATGCTGGCCCTGCCAGTGGGCTCAGAGACGCCCCTTTGTTTCCCAGCATGTCTCACATACTTTCCGAGGCCAGATAAGCCTCAGCGCCATGAAGCACTGCTTTATGTTTGGCCCCTGTAACGTCCCAGAGAGGGCAGAGTGGACTCAGAAAAGAGCTCAGTCACTAAGAAGGTAATATCCCCCCCCCCCCCCCGCCCCCCTCCGCCCATCTAGGACCTCATTATAGGCCCAGATATAAAAGAGCTCAGGTTAGGTGGTCCTCAAGCACTGGCCGGAGTACCTGCTGAATGACGCCACCACCACAACACAAACTAAACCTTCTTTCCCTACTCTCTCCCCCTGCTGCCTCCCCTCGACCCCACTCCTCTCTCTTTTTCTCTTCTCCTCTCCTGTCCTTCTGTCTGTCCTCTCTGAGGACTCGAGGTAAGCTGGGAAGCTGGAGGGGGCTTGGCTGTTTCCTGAAATCGGATTAGCAGCTACTCTACACTTAGATCGCAGGGACTGGGGCTTTGGTTTAGCCAGGCTCAAGACCACCCAACAGGTAAACAGGTACATTACCGTCGTCAGAGACAGGGAAGGAAAGGATGAGAGCCTCATGGGAGGAAAGGGGATATAGATAAAAAGAGTGAGAGAAAAATATTTAAAAATGAAAAATAACATTGTATTGTAGACTCATGCAGCTTTGACGATTCTCCACTATTTTGTGATTGAAAAAAAGAAAAGTTGGGTAGACACAAATTCCCCTCCCTTCCTCTGTCCTGGAATGTATTCTGTGCACTTTCCAATTTGTGTACTCTCCTTGCTGAGCTGCTGACTCTGACTCTGGACAGTCTTAGAAGATACCCTCCCCCCCCACACACACACACTTACACCTTTCTCTGAGATGTCTAAAACCTCACACTGTCATGCTGCTGCAGCAGCAGCATCCCACAGAAGGAGAAAAAAGGAGATTTTTTTTTTTTTGAAAATTCGTTTTTTGGCAAGTTCTTGGAGAAGGCACTCTCTTCCTGCCCGTTGCATGCCACCAAGGCTTTGTTAGGCAGAGCTGCTCAGAGCCGAGAGCCTTCAAGACCCCCATTATACAGCGGGACTCAGCGGGGCAGAAAGAGCAGGAGTGTTTTCGCCAGTCATGTGGGCACACGGGCATTACACACTCCTCAGTGCTACTGTAGATATTTTGTGAGTTGAACAAACAGAAAGGGAGGCCTGCAAGGCAGCAGGCAAGGAGAAGTTTTGATAATTGGGAGTTATATAAGTTCCAAATCCTCACAGGAGGATTGTATTTTTTTTCATACTCCCCTTTTCTCTCCCCTTCCCCTATTGTGTGTTTTGAAAAGCTGTGTGTGAAGGCCCCACTGCGGAGGTGACAAATCCTTTGACATAAATCGTTGTGTAAAGGTTAAGGGAAAACAGTCAAGTCCTCGGGAAGCCTCTAATTGCCTGCTTTGGTCAGGCTTTTTCTGAGCGCTGTGTTTTACAAATTAAATAACAGCTTTTACTCACCGCAGAGCTCTCTCTCTCTCTCTCACTCTCACTTTCCCCCCCCTCACTCCCCCCTGTCTGTGTGGCCATGCATGTGTGTACGTGGGTTTTGTTCACAACCTGTTTGCTCCCTAAATGCCTCCACTGATGTTGTTGTCAACATCCACAGACGAGCCTCTCAGTTGTCTCTCTGAGAAAGAGAAAGAGAGAGACAGAGACACAGTTTATTAATGACTGATGGACTAACTGAAGTCCCTGTATCTCTAGCTAGCCCTGTCAGGGGCCCTGTGTGTAGAAAACCAGACAAGTGTTCTGGAGATGCTAAACCCTTTCTGGGGAGTGTGTTTGTGTGAGTGTGAGTATGTGTGTGTTTGTGTGGGTATGTGTGGGTGCATGTACACGCGTTTGAGATGCGCGGTGCTAAGCCTCCCCTGTAGGTTAATGCATGAACTGTTAGCAAAACACTGTTCTCGTTGCTGTTGCTCGCTATGTAAATAAGATGCCGATCGGTGGGAGAACACAGTGGTAATTCAGGGCAGACAACACTGCTTTATTAACTCACCCTCAAAGGAGAAGACAGCTGGTAGTAGAAAAAAGCTTACATGAGATGGAAAAAAGACATTGAATCAACAATACTGAATTGTCATAAATGAATATCAATGTAGATAGATTCTCCAACTGCACAGAATAAATAGGAATATCTGGGCATCACCTCCACACATGGTGTGTGGTACCACTGCTATTATCTGAAAATGCGGATTTAAATGTGAACATTTTGCTCTGAAATGACAATGTGCTACAGCCCACGTCGATTCTGATCTCTCTACAAAGTCCAGTCACCAATTACAATCTTTTTAATTTATCCAAACAATGGATGGTCCTGCTGACTGTGTCACTGTGTGGCTAGGTGTGCGAGCTAGAAAAAACAAAATACTGTTCATGATTTTATGGATGTATATTTCTCCTCTAGCTGTTTAATAAATGGCCATCCAAGCCATGAGTGTGTATGTATGTATGTTTATGTATGTATGTGTGTATGTGTGTGCATGCATGTGTATTTGTGTGTGAAACTGAGACTATCCGAAGCACTGAGGCGTAACTTGGTCTCAGTCAGTACTGGTGGGTTGGGGGCAGAGACCAAAATGCCTCCAGCAGTGTTCTCTCTCCTCTCTCTCTCCCTTTCTCTCCCTCTCCTGCTATCTGCTGGTCTCTCCTACCTCTCTTTCGTCCTCTCTCTCTCTTTCTCTGTCTTTCAATGTTCCTTCTTCTTCTTCTCTCTCTCCTTTCTCTCCTCCTCCCAATCTCTCATGGATTTAGAATAGTATTGAATACTGGGCCATAATATATATATATATATATATATATATATATATATATATATATTTGTTGTGTTTACCTGATCCATTTGACAATAATACTTTGCACAACCCTCTAAGACAATCGGAGAGGAGGTGGAGAGTGGGGGCGGAGTGTAAGGGGTTGGGGGGTTTTGAGGCATCAGTAACTTGGTGGAGAGGTGGTAGGGGGTTGGACATTCAGGCTTCTCTCTCTCTCTCTCTCTCTCTCTCTCTCTCTCTCTCTCTCTCTCATCTCCACCCGCCCCCCCCCTCCACCCTTCCTTGCAGGGGCCCACAGTTGCAGGCAGGGTAAAAAAACTAGCAATGAGCCATGGTCCCTGGTTAAGCATTTTCATGCTGGATTTGAAATCAGATTATACATTGGTGTTCTCAATTGACTTAATGGATTTGTGGAGCCTAGATCCTATTAATAAAAGAATAAAAGACGAGGAGCTGTGGGGGAGGGGGGTCTTTGCCCCTGAGGCTGTGGCCCCACCAGTGGCACTAGCAGGCTAATCTGCCATGCAAATTAAATCCTGCCTCAATACACCGGCCCCACTAATGTCCTCCATTACGCACCTTTTATTTGTTGAGATCTCATACACTAGCGCATATGGGCCGCTAGTATAAACATGGCACAGATCAGAGGCAAGTGATTACCAGAAGGGAAATGGGATTGGTTTAGGAGGGATGTCTTGCTTCTGTTTATCTCTGCGAAGTGGCCCACTTTCCAGAGAAGGGAAATAATGGGAATATGATTTTGTTTTGGACCAGATTGGGATTGACAGTGGTGTTTTCCAGTTCCCTGCAGGATATCCAGTGAGGCAAAGATTATAATACATTGGAGAGACAGAGAGTTTTAATCCCAGTTGAGTGGCGGTGTTTGGGCTACAAAAGAGCTTACCTCACTTTATTCTCTCTCTCTTTCTCTCTCTCTTACCCCCCCTCTCTCTCTTACCCTTTCTCTCTCTCTCTGTCTCTCTCTCACACGCTCTCTCTCGCGCTCTCTGTCAGGTTTAATGAGATTGTACTTTGGATTGTTCCACAGGAATCTAACTCCTCAATCCCTGGCCGTCTTGTTTCTGTCCGGTGGCAAAAGTAGATGTAAAAACACACACATGTCACGTATGTTAATCCGATTTCCACATAATCATGACAGGGATGTTGTACGTACACAAGCCTCAAAGCTGTGACTTTTGTTCTGTCTGAGTTTTTTTTGGCTAGCATGGCATGGGTTTACAAGGCCAGACACATTTCACATTGATGAGGAATTAAAACCAACTGAGTTAGAGGACAAAATCCCTCCGGAACACTTGCATAAGTTTTCAAATGTACTGCATTAGCCACTTATGTTTGTTTACCATCTGTGTTTGTACTTTTTTAAGAGTAAAAAAGGGGGAGAGGGACTGGGTTTGTGGCTGGGGGGAATCACTTGGAGGGCATGTGTTATTCTTCTGTGGGGGAACCAGTCATACGTGAAGCTCTGCCGTCTGAGGTTTAGATCTGTGACATTGCTTTACAGATGAACCTGTAAATCCCTGACCTTTCACAATCAGTTAGTGCAGAATCTTATCCTGGGGTACAAATTGTGCTGTAACAAATTCTATAAAGATTACACCCCTGTTGGATGCTAACAAATGTAGAAGAAGCCTCATTTGTCTGAAGTCGCCATCATGAGAAAAACTGAAACGATTCCCTAATGTACTAGACAGCCGCAAGAAGCTGAACCAATCCAAGTAACAGAGACTGCTGTTGGAGGATAAACATAAACTAAATATGGAATATATCCCACGTCACCAATATCAACACCCAACCAAATACAAATAAATATCCACCTTTCAAACAAAGGTATGCCTGGGAGTGTGGACCTCATTTCAAGCACAATTAACTTGAAATGGAGTGCTGCAAGATCAATAGTCCCCAGTTGATCCAGAGGGAGCTGTCAGTCTATGGAAATGGCACACATATGGTAATACCGGCAGCTTAACAACAACTTAGAGGATTTACTGTTGCCGTTTTCAGACCCACATGAATACCAAACAGTGGGCCATCCCCTGGGAGCCATTTTGTTTTATCCCAGCTTCAATTAATCTTTAAGGGGGAGGATACCATTCTTGGTAAATGATGGGGGGGGGGGGGGGGTGAAGAGGTTGTCTGCGAGGGGCGTTTGTGGATGTGAAAGGTATATACTGCTAATCATGAACATTCCAAATGGACCATGCTTTCATGCAAAGTCAGTTATCAGTTAGCTTTTTTGTTTCTCACTTCCTTACTTCAGTCCAATCACAGTTTTTTTTTTTGCTTTGTGATTATCATTTTTTTTCTGTACAAGGTCTGTGGAGAACTGGGTATGGATTTTGCCTTTTGCTGACCACCAGTTTTCTCAGCCCTAGAGCAGGAAGCCTGTAGCTCAAATATTACTTCACAAAGAAGATGCCTTGAACTGACTAAGTACTTCTATGTGTTGTCATTGAGGATCTACAAATCCGATTTGTTTAGCAGAGCTAAGGTAGACGGACAGCAGATATAGACAGTGCACTGTCACCTGTGATAGCGCTTGAGCTGAGGTCAATTTCAAATTGATTTACTTCAACACGATTGACGAAGTCCGTTTAAGTTAAACTGAAGTGCTGTCAATAGGAATGTGCACTCCTGGAGTTGATATTGCAATTGACTTGTGTGAGTTGTTGCAGTCAGCTCAAACCACCTGGGAAATTGAGGAACACGACATTGTGTATGAGGGAGTTAGTAGAACTGCAGGTTCTCAATGAGAACTTGATCTTGAGATCTCCAAGTGCACTCCTGGTTCTGTGATTCTATCTCATCTCATAGAACATGGTATTTGAACATGACTTGGGGGGACACTGCAGCAGAGGACCCACACTGAAGGAACCGGACTGCCTCGAGTCGACTGGTCGGTTAAAAGATGTACTGTAAAACATCCCTCTCTCCTGCTTTCTCAGTGAAGGTCAGTCCTCTGAGCTGCTGGGAGTGAGGGATTGGGGGTAGAGGAGGAGGAGGAGAGACGGGAGAGACTGGAGAGACACAGAGGCAATTCCCTGCTCGCTTTTCCAGGGAGTGTGTTAAACCAAATCTAAATTGCTCCTATGATTTCCTCACTCGCCTCTGATGGAAGCCAAGTGATGTTGGTAAAGAAATGAATAAATGAAAAACAGTGGGACTCAGGCCCTTGTGGTTCTCCCTGGCTCCTGCCTTTATCATGTAAATAAGGGAAATGGGAGTTGGTTAAGGGGGACAATTCCCCGACCGCCACTTGGGCCAAATGCAACTTTCCTGTGCTTTGGGCCCACAATGAGGAATGTATTTGGAGGCCTCACTTTTAATTTAAGAGGAGTGGCAGCTGAGCGAGGCACGGGGGACTGCGTCTCGTGGCTGCCACGCTCACGCCCTCGCTCGGGTGGAAAGGGGGGGGGGGGGTTCTCAGCCTGATGGTACAATGTGTGATCTTTTCGAGGGCTCCTTCGAGGGCACTCTTTGTCTGACTGTGTGCATATGTGTGTGGGTGTGTGGGAGTGTGTTTGCACATCTGCAGCTGCATGTGTGCGTGTATGCATGCGTTTGTACTTGTCTGTGTTCGTGCATCTACAGCTATGTGTGTGTGTGTGTGTGTGTGTACATATCTCCATCTGACTGAGACACTTGCTCTGTAACACTTCTGTGGTTTCCCGGGGAGACAGACAACAACACGCTTCCCGCTCCGCTCTCACTTTGATTCCAGACTGAAGCAGCACATCAGCTCGCTTATTATGTTTTTAAAAATCCTCCCAGTCCCCGACACAAGGGGAGAAGATTCTACACAGAGGCACTGCCTTGAAATTGACAGCTGTTCCTGTGCTCGTGTGTGCTGTGCCATCTGCTGCTATTGCCAGGAAACAGAGAAGGGTTAATATTCTATGATGTGTGGTAGCTCTGGCACTGCCTTTCTGCCCATAGACAGAGGGGTATGCTGGGTGCCAGGAGTCTATACAGCCGATGAAGGATAGAGCATTAGCATTAGCATGGCATCACATCAACGGATGTGGCTAATTTACTGGGTCAGATAGGGTTGGTTTGTGCCAAAAAAACAGCAGCACCAGGAAAATTGAGTTACTTTCTCTGTGTGTGTGCATGCGTGTTTGTGGACATGTCTGACAATGTCTGATGACTAAAATGCAATCAATTATTGAGGGAATTGCAATTTGGGGAATTATGTTTGAGACGTTTATAACGGTTTTTCACTTTGAACGATATGTCAGAGTGGCCGGGGAGGATTTAAACATTTTCTTTCACGTGGGTTTGTGTTGCTGTGTCTGTGCGCGTTTTTTCCATTTGTTGTGTATCGGTCTCCACTGTGGTGCTGTCATCCTTCATCTGACCACAGATGTAAATGGATTTAAACAATGGGAGACGCGTGCAGTGGCTAGAGATTGCCCCTTGAGAGGACAGGGGCCTGCTGAAATTAATAGGCCTCCCGTGGCTAGATAAGCAATGGTAAAATAAGCCTAAATGTCCTCCAATTGCGTGACAGACAGGGCCAGAGAATCTGAACAGCAGGCAGTTATTAAAGGAATTGCCGGAGAGGGACATATTGCAGACCCCACATGCCAGTTCAAAACATCCCACTGCGGTAGGATTTGAAAAATGATATGTGTGTGTGGTTGACTTCTGGAGGGGATGAATTGAGCTCATTTACCACTTCATGTTTGCCATTCTCCGAGAGGGGAACAGCATGAGGTTTCATGTGCATTTAGGTGCTGGAAATGTCATCCAATGGTCTGATTATTCTTTTGCGTCTGTGACCGTCCTCATTGCTAGTGTGGGTAAGACTTAGGACTTGGATCATAGCTTGCTTTATGCTTGAACCATAGCTTGTGTTGGGCATCATAGCTTGTACTATGCTTGACTTTGAATAAGACAGGGAAGGGTGGGGTGGTAAAGGGTAGTGCTTGAAATCACAGAAGGGTAACCCTAGAAATCACACATACAATACTAATAATAACCCACAGTAAATAATGTACAGCGTTTGCTCTTTAGCTGAAAGACATTTAAGTATTTTTTTAAAACACTGATCTACCATGTAAAGGCAACGGCAGGGGGTAAATTAGAGCTCGGAGATGAATAATTATACAATTAAGAACCCCCAAACTGTGCCAAAAACAAAACAGACAATATGGAAGGTATCGACCTTGATTTTTTTCCAAGATATTCTTATTCACACAAATTTAGCCAGGTCTAATGCACGTGCACTTTATTTGACCATCCCAAAACGTTTTTGTTTTTAATTCCAAGACGAGATATATGATTGTGTGCAGCAAAACATGTAAAACATAGCAAAAATTCTGATAAGGCTTTCTGTTTCCCTCCCTCTCCCTATTACTCTCCCTGTATCCTCTCTGTGGTGATAAAGGTGGCAGTGAGAGTCAAAGCCCTCTGGAAGGATGGGGCTGTGAGGTGGTCAATAATCTATTACGGTGCATGGCTCTCAGCAGAGTGACAAATGTCCATCGCAGAAATAGACCCTGAGAGGTCAAAGCTGACCTGTTGACCTCCATCCCTTTCAACACCACTGCCATCACACTACAGTAGAGCGAGAGAAAGGGAGAGAGAGAACATGTGTGTGTATTGTTAGATCAGGTATGGAATTGTACATCTCTGCATTCCCTATTACTGATAAATTTATGCCTCAGATTCTAATTCACAGTTACTCAGGCATCACCCATTTCCTCATTCCTGTGTTTAAGTACTTCCCTTTCTCTTTTCCATGCCCTCTCTCTCTCCATGCCTCCATCTAGGCGTCTTTTACAGTCGGTTCGATAAACAACAACATTCAACTTGTCGAAATATTTATCAGCGCAGCTTTATTGCCTGCTCAACAAATCACAGTTCTGTTCAGTGTTGGCACCAAGCTCTGTGCGGTGTTTGCGGTCTTGTGGTCAGGCATCATACTACTCGTCAAAGGCAAAAAGCTCTGTCGTCACATGCTTCTGCATCATCTCCAGGTGTTACTTGACCACTTAATTGGATAGTGAGAACAGGAGCCAACATTTAATCAATTTAGCCCAATTTTAAATATCTGACATCCAAAATCAAGTCAGCAGAAGGCTAATTCAGAGATAAATGGTTTGGTATGAATGTGGAAAGGGGTGGGTAAGCTGAGCAGAGAAGGATGAGAATTAAAGTGACTAGCAGGAGAATTAAAATGGTGCTGATCCTCTTGAATTTCCCTTTGTTTGCCTCGGGCTACCGTGCGAAGTGTCAGTGCTCTTTGTGTATTGGCAGCCCTGCGTCCATGTAATAATGATAGAAACGGACGGGGGCCATTTAAGTAGCAAATCAATAGCAAATTAAATTTTGGGGCGGCCGTGAAAGCCACACTCCGAATCAGCTGTAATTATCCCTGACAGACTTTCTTTGGCTGCATTAGCATTTCCTCACCTAGCTCCCCTTTATTTTTTCACCTCCACTCTTAATCAAGGCCTCTCTCAGTTAGATAGGCGATTCGTTGTTTAACCCTCGTGCTGCCTTCGGGTCACATGACCCAAAGGTTCATAACGAACCATCGTTGTGTTTACCCAATTTTACCCAATACAAAAACAAATAAAAATAATTTTATTTTAACCATTCCAATGTGGGGGGTCTGAGACAGCCCGACAGTTAAAAGAAAATGCTTCACTTTGTTTTTGTATGAGGTAAATTTGTCGCAATACGAAGGTGGGTCACAATGACTGATGGGTCAGAATGACCCGAAGATAACACAAGGGTTAAAAAAAAACAAAAAAAACAGAAGTGATAGTTTTCTTTGTCGTGAGGTTCCTAAAAACGTTAGATTCTGATGGTGACATTGAAAAAAGCCTCTCTCACAGTCAAAGGGCTCCACAAGTTCTCAAGGAGACAGGACTGGAAAGATACAGGTATCCAAGACTGTAGCTGAAGTAGGTTAAGTAGGCGACACATGGTCCTTGCCTGGCGGTGTGAGGGGGACCTGATTTAGATAAAACATGATGACCCACAGGCACTCCTATGTAATGGATAGTGTGGCGTCGTTGTCCTCCAAACCTCTCTTGCTCTCTCGGTCGACTTAATTTGTCATCTCCATATGAATAAACAGGCCCATTTACAATCTGTCTGTCCTCCGTGGATCCTGGAAGCCGCAAACAAACATGTCTACAGCTTTAGCAATGGTTTTCTTTAATAGTCGTAAACAATGTTTCTACAGCAAAGAAAAAGCCGACATCCATTAAAAAAGAAGTGCGTTTGGATTTCATGCAACCCTAGAGACCTCTTCAGTAGCTGCAATCTTTGAATACTATCATTGAGACCTTTTCATTGCCTCAGTCAGGTTCTTTACCAGTAGCGGTAGAGGGAGGAGGAAGAAGTAGAGAAGGGCATGTCAGTCCTTGCCTCTTTTCTCCCACCTCCGTCTGCAGCCTTCATGTTGATCAAGTGGAAATTAACTGCACCTGAATGACAAGTAAAAGAACCCCAGAGGGCAGGGAATCTGCACATTAGCTCCCCCCTCTTAATAGACTTACACCTCATTTGGCCTCTAAAGCCGTGTGAAGGCCCCCAGGGGACTTCTGTAAGGCTGGGATACACACACACAGGAGGGGGCTCAGGCAGGATGGAGAGACACCGAGACCCAACTGAGACCGAGAGACAGTGGATGGATGGATGGAGATAGGGATGGGACGAGAGATAGAAGAGGAGATAGGAAAGACCAAAGAGAGAATGGAAGTTTGAGGAAAAAGAGAGGGAACGAGGACGATGGAAGGAAAAAAAAAACACACGATAGGATGAGAGACAGTTGGAAAGGCGGAGAGAGAGGGGGAAGAAACAGAGTGTAGAAGGCGGTCAGTGAGGGAATCGGAGCGGGCGAGTCTGAGGTGGAGACTGAGCAAGACAATGAGAAGAAAGAGGATAAAGAGGGAAAAAGCGAGTGAGGGCCACCTTGCCTGGAAGGAGTGGGTCCTGATTAGGCCAGCGATTCAGTCAGAGAAAGAAGATAGACGGATGAGGCTGAGAGAGGACAATGCAGTTCCACTTTTCCTTTCATAACAACATGCTGTCCTGTCTGACCCTGTAACCTCTGTCACCAGCAATATGTGTCACAGCCGCCATGACACCCTGTCAGATCCACTATTGCCCCCAACCCCTGCCTCCATCCACCACTGCCCCCAACCCCTGCCTCGCCCCTAGTCACTCAAACCCTCAATCTTGTCACCTGATGGAGCACAAAATATGTATTTGGGGTGGGGGATAAGGGGTGGGGGGAGGGGGTTGTGGGGTGGTTAGGCTTAGTGGAGGAGCACTGGTGGGGGTAGTAAGAACTTTATTGGGTGTGCTTTGCCTTCGGCAAGGGCACAACCTTTGTTCTCTCACATATATATTATTATTATTGGGTGTGCTTTGCCTTCGGCAAGGGCACAACCTTTGTTCTCTCACATATATATTATTATTATTATTATTATTTTTGCCCCCCTAAAACTCAGTCAATATTTGGCCTACATAGACAAAGTAGGTGTCAAAAGTTTCGTCTTGGTAGCGATTGAGTTGCTTCTATTGGAATTTACGTTCCGTTGCATGGTTTAGGCTGAAGTTAAGTTTTTGTGGCGAAAAGTGAAGCTAACGGTGGCTAATTTGCTAGCCACAGTCACTGACGTTACTAACGTCACTACGTCACTAACGTCACGAAAACACGCGTGACTACCTTTGGCAGAACATTCGTTTCGCATCTGTTAGGGGATAGCTAGGCTAACTATAGCTTTACTGCAAGGCAGCTGCAGAAACGCCACAAGAAAAGAGGCCAGGGTGATAACTATTTACTCATTGGGTGTGCTCAAGCCTTCGGCGAGAGCACAACCTTTGTTCTCTCACATATATATTTATTTATTTATTTATTTATTTTCGCCCCCCTAAGGATCAGTCAATATTTGGACTACATACACAACGGCGGTGTCAAAAGGTTCGTCTTGGTAGCGATTGCGTTGGTTGTATTTTTATTTACGTTCCGTTGCATGGTTTAAGTAGAAATTGCGTTTTTGTGGTGAAAAGTGAAGCTAACGGTGGCTAATTTGCTAGCCACAGTCACTGACGTTACTAACGTCACTACGTCACTAACGTCACGAAAACACGCGTGACTACCTGTAGCAGAACATTCGTTTCACATCTGTTAACTTGGGGGATAGCTAGGCTAACTATAGCTTTACTGCAAGGCAGCTGCAGGAACGCCACAAGCAAAGAGGCCAGGGTGATAACTATTTACTCATTTTACTTTGTGATGTGAAACACAATTATGAAATGTAATGTACAATATTAGCTGATATTATTAAGGAAGTAGGCCCACATCTACTTTTGGAAATGGTAGTCTACTATTTCACTGAAGCATTAGCATCATGACATTAGCCTCTGTTGCCCGGGCAACACATACTACAGTGGTCTATGATGCATCTGTTTTCAATCTTTAAAATAAACATTCCTCACAAATACATTTTCGTTGTAGGATTTATTATGACATTACATTACAAGTAAACGATTTGTGGGTGAAATTATCATTACCTGTGGTTTCAAACCAGTGTTGCTCACTGCAATGCTGTAGCCTACGCGAGACACTACAAAAACATCTACACAGCTGTAGGAAGTCAAACGGCGACAGAACATGTTCGGCACTACCCTTACTTAATCAAAAGTCTATCTAACTACTAACCTGAACTTCATTGCCACAGCCTAAACGTTGCCAATCTGTTCATGAAAATAATTAATTTCAGCCTAAACCGTACAACGGAACGTTAAATCCAATTCAACCAACGCAATCGCTACCAAGACGAACACAGCAGTAGTCTACTAGTACTGTACCGTAGTAGTACAATTTACCGGGGCAGCTTCTCCACACAGGGCTATATTGCATTTTGCGTTGTTACTGACAATGATCGCTACCAGTGAGCTTTTTATGAATGAGCGATTTTCCACTAAATAAATGTCAAGCTTATTTACGTTTTGGGGGGCATATTTTCAGTTAGCAGATGGTACTGTTTGAATCGCGATTCAATCTTCTACTGCTGGTAACGTCGTAGAATAATCTTCAAAGGGGGTTCTTTATTTATGAATGAATGCAATATGAGTAGGCTAAATGCTTGAAAATATCACGAGAAGGGAAAAACTTAAAAGGACGTTTAAGTCATAGAGATTAGGTCAATTTTTACACCGGTCTGCCAAATTTATTCGTTTTGATTCAACGATGAGGCTGCCTCTTGCAGGGGAAATGAGAAGACATCTATTTCATTCTACACTTCACTCGTATTTTCAGTTGTAAATGAGCAGCAAAAAAAATATGCTTTTAAATCTATGTAATCTTTATAAATAATAAGTATGCATTTTTATATAACATATACAGAAATATCAGTTGTAAAAATGTCATTCAAAAACGGACCCCTGTGCAACTGACGCAAGCAAGCACACCCTACAATTTCCCCAGAAATTGTACCCTCTCTAGTTTTGTTTACTTTTGTACTGTATTAAAATCTACCCCCACAATTACATTAGATGTCATCTTTTTCAATTATACGTAATGTGTCAGTGGTCCACTGCTCCATCTGTGTATTATAGTTTGATATTGGTTTGAATAAATCCTGTATCCTTCAAGCTTTATCTTCTGTGAATCACAAATTCCTGGCTTCATATAGATATCTTCTGGGTTGGGAGAAAGACATGTTAAAATCTACTTTGGATCACCGCCGGGAGCTGACAGGGAGGACGAAAAGCTAGAGTTAGTATGGGGTCTAGGTTTGGATTTCTGCGTGTCTGTGTGTGCCTCGGATAACAATTCTCTCCAGACTATGACAGTAGCAGTCCTACAGTAGATAGTGAGAACATGGATAAGAACAGTGAAGACACAGACACAGACTAGATTCACTTCCATTGTAATCCAGTTCAAAGGTACGAGGTATTTGATTTGTTCCAGTCTTTTTTTTTTTTTTTTCGTTAAGTTTTCATTAGCCACCATGTAGCAAAACCTATAGTAACAACATTGTAACAACATTGTAGGAACTGCTATTTAGTTACAGTACATTTCATTATGTGATGTAAGGTTATTTTATATGTAAACCTTGATGTGATCCCCACATTCCTATAATACCCATAATAATAATAACTAGAGAGGATACAATTTCTGGGGAAATTGTAGGGTGTGCTTGCTTGCGTCGGTTGCACAGGGGTCTGTATATTTTATATAAAAATGCATCGGGCCTACTTATTATTTATAAAGATTACATAGATTTAAAAGCATCCTTTTTTTGCTGCTCATTTACAACTCAAAATACGAGTGAAGTGTAGAATGAAATATGATGTCTTCTCATTTCCCCTGCAAGAGGCAGCTGACAGGCTGAATCAAAACGAATACATTTGGCAGACCGGTGTAAAAATTGACCTAATCTCTATGACTTAAACGTCCTTTTAAGTTGTCCCTTCTCGTGATATTTTCAGGCATTTAGCCTACTCATATTGCATTCATTCATTAATAAAGAACCCCCTTTGAAGATTATTCTACGACTTTACCGGCAGAAGATAGAATCGCGATTCAAACAGTACCATCTGCTAACTGAAAATATGCCCCCAAAAACGTAAATAAGCTTGACATTTATTTAGTGGAAAATCGCTCATTCATAAAAAGCTCACTGGTAGCGATCATTGTCAGTAACAACGCAAAATGCGATATAGCCCTGTGTGGAGAAGCTGCCCCGGTAAATTGTACTACTACAGTACAGTACTAGACTACTGCTGTGTTCGTCTTGGTAGCGATTGCGTTGGTTGAATTCGATTTAACGTTCCGTTGTACGGTTTAGGCTGAAATTAATTATTTTCATGAACAGATTGACAAAGTTTAGGCTGTGGCAATGAAGTTCAGGTTAGTAGTCAGATTGTTTCAACTATTGAAAGACTTTTGAGTAAGGGGAGTGCCGAACATGTTCTGTCACCGTTTGACTTGAACAGCTGAGGAGTTTTTGTTAGCTACTCACACTAGTGTCTCGGGTAGGCTACAGCGTTGCAGTGAGCTACACTGGTTTGAAACCACAGGTAATGGTAATTTCACCAACAAATCGTTTACTAATGTCAGAATAAATCCTACAACGAAAATGTATATGTGAGGAATGTTTATTTTAACGATTGAAAACAGATACATCATAGACCACTGTAGTATGTGTTGCCCGGGCAACACAGGCTAATGTCATGATGCTAATATGTCAGTGAAATAGTAGACTACTGTTTCCGAAAGTAGATGTACTTCCTTAATAATATCAGCTTATATTGTACATTACACATCACAATTGTGTGTCATATCACAAAGTAAAATGAGTAAATAGTTATCACCCTGGCCTCTTTTCTTGTGGCGTTTCTGCAGCTGCCTTGCAGTAAAGCTATAGTTAGCCTAGCTATCCCCCAAGTTAACAGATGCGAAACGAATGTTCTGCCAAAGGTAGTCACGCGTGTTTTCGTGACATTATTGCAGACCGGTGTAAAAATTGACCTAATCTCTATGATTTAAACGTCATTTTAAGTTTTTCTCTTCTCATGATATTTTCAGGCATTTAGCCTACTCATATTGCATTCATTCATGAATAAACAACCCCTTTGAAGATTATTCTACGACGTTACCCGGCAGTAGAAGATGGAATCGCAATTCAAACGGTACCATCTGCTAACTGAAAATATGCCCCCCAAAACGTAAATAAGCTTGACATTTATTTAGTGGAAAATTGCTCATTCATAAAAAGCTCACTGGTAGCGATCATTGTCAGTAACAACGCAAAATGCGATATAGCCCTGTGTTGAGAAGCTGCCCCGGTAAATTGTACTACTACGGTACAGTACTAGACTACTGCTGTGTTCGTCTTGGTAGCGATTGCGTTGGTTGAATTGGATTTAACGTTCCGTTGTACGGTTTAGGCTGAAATTAATTATTTTCATGAACAGATTGACAACGTTTAGGCTGTGGCAATGAAGTTCAGGTTAGTAGTTAGATAGACTTTTGATTTAAGTAAGGGGAGTGCCGAACATTTTCTGTCGCCGTTTGACTTCCTAAACAGCTGTGTACTGTACTGTAGCTACTGTAGATGTTTTTGTAGTGTGTCTCGCGTAAGCTACAGCGTTGCAGTGAGCTACACTGGTTTGAAACCACAGGTAATGGTAATTTCACCAACAAATCGTTTTCTAATGTCAGAATAAATCCTACAACGAAAATGTATATGTGAGGAATGTTTATTTTAACGATTGAAAACAGATAACGCTACATCATAGACCACTGTAGTATGTGTTGCCCGGGAAACACAGGCTAATGTCATGATGCTAATACTTCAGTGAAATAGTAGACTACTGTTTCCGAAAGTAGATGTACTTCCTTAATAATATCAGCTTATATTGTACATTACACATCACAATTGTGTGTCATATCACAAAGTAAAATGAGTAAATAGTTATCACCCTGGCCTCTTTTCTTGTGGCGTTTCTGCAGCTGCCTTGCAGTAAAGCTATAGTTAGCCTAGCTATCCCCCAAGTTAACAGATGTGAAACGAATGTTGTGGCAAAGGTAGTCACGCGTGTTTTCGTGACGTTAGTGACGCAGTGACGTTAGTAACGTCAGTGACTGTGGCTAGCAAATTAGCCACCGTTAGCTTCACTTTTCGCCACAAAAACTTAACTTACGCTTAAACCATGCAACGGAACGTAAATTCCAATAGAAGCAACTCAATCGCTACCAAGACGAAACTTTTGACACCTACGTTGTCTATGTAGGCCAAGTATTTACTGAGTTTTAGGGGGGCAAAAAGAAATAAAAATAATAATAATATATATGTGAGAGAACAAAGGTTGTGCTCTCGCCGAAGGCTTGAGCACACCCAATAATACAAAGGCTGTCTTATATTCATACAGTGTATGGACTTGATTTCCCCACTACTAAGATATAGCTCCTGACAATATAAACACAACCTTAAAACATGATCGACCCTCTTCCATATGATAATGAACATCTATTGCTGTGTATGATATTCTACAGTGAATCCATGCATTGCAGACAGTGTCATATTTAAATTAGGGTTCACTGGTGTCCTTGTCAGTGCTCTGGTGCCATGTGTTATTCCATTTGTTGACACTATTTATGTTGTATTAAACACCTGAAAATGGATCGTAGTTTTCTTTCATACAGAATGGGAAAGGGAAATGGTGTTTTGAGGGTGTCCAGTGCGCCATAAATTGGTGTGTGTTTTGTGCGGGATAAGGAACACTGAAACCCAAGATGTATTTTCTTTGTTTGAAAAGCGTTTTGATCTTTCAGTTAAGGTAGAGTTCTCAGCTTCTTCCATCAGTATCCGGTTGTGTATTCATTCTAGATAGTTAAATTTGCCTTTAACAGACTATTATGACCAGCCATCTGGCAGGGACCATAATCAGGGCTGAGTTTTGAATCCGCTCATGGAGATGTTATCATCGATGGCATTATGCTGTCTGTCGATTATGGGATGGCCTGACCTCAGTTACCTAGTTACCCATTTTGAATGCAGGTCAATAATTGAAATCTGAGGAGGCAAACATGCCACTCTTATTGAACACGCCGTCTCAGTGAGCAAGGTAAACTGGAAATGGCGTGTCAATGTTGTTTGACTCATATTAACGAGAGTCAAATGGAGGTTATTTGTACTAACACATGCACTTGGTTTTACACATTCCGATGAAGAGCTACAATGTGACTAAAGTACTTTCTTTAACTAAGGAACGCCTCATCCCACTGCCACCTTTTACATTCTGTCACGTAGGGGGCTTTGAAAGTAAAGTTAATGTATATGAAAAGCCCTGTGAAAATCTCGTTTTCTTCATTGGCTCGTTCAAAGGCGTCTTTTGTCTCCTGGAGGAGCCTTTTGTCTCCATATTAAGTGAGGTTCTGTAGGGGTTTCAACAGCATCTTGACTCCCCTAAGCTGAGGAGCAGCTGAGGTTAAGTGGTCTCCTCGCTCACGGCACCCATCTCCTCGTCGCCGTGACAGCTGGGGACCAGGCCGTTGCCATAGTTACCGCCCCGCTCCCCCCAACCCATCCACCGCTACCTCCACGTTCTGTCGAGGTGCCCTCAGACTGCTCATTTGAGACAGATTCCCCCTCCCATTCAGGCAGGAAACAACGATCTGTGAATCACTAAACTCTCAACATCCAGGTGATTTCAATCTGTTTCCCCCTTTTCCCTCTAATTTAGATTTATTTTTTATCTCCTTTTTTGGTAGAGGCAATTGTATTCTGTCCAAAACAACTTCTGAATGTGGCCACCCTCTTTTCATGCCATCCTAAGTTTTAATTGTTCTCCAGTGTAACTGCTCCAATAAAACGGAGAGCAGTTTTTTGGAACGGTAAAGTTAATTCCCCTCCCAGCAGATAAGTAGATTTCTGTTTGTTTTGTTCATCAGAGATGGAGGAATTCCAATAGATAAGTCAGTGATCAGGAAAAGTGTTCCAAATATTGTTTTCCAATAACACACTTCACACCTCCCGAGTTTCATATTTCATAAGATGCAAGTCATGATCATTGACGACTGATAGCTTATTGAATGGACCTTGAATGAAAACTTCAGCTCTCTCTCTGTTGATTTAATCAGATTTCAAATCAAAGCTCTTCTAGTCATGATGGGAAAGGAACTTCGGAAGCGAAAAAGATACTGTAAAACCTGTGTATGTTAAGGTAAGATATTCGAACCACTAAACTAAATGCTAATGCAGTATTGTACCTAAACAAAATAAAAAGTTATACAAATATAAAAAAGTGACAAATCAAACCATCCTGATTAGTTTGACAGGATACATCCTGCATTTAAAAAATTTACAAACTATTTTGGATACTTTTAAGAATGTGATTTATGAAATTTTGTACAGCACAGTTTTGTGCATGGTGTATTGATTTGAAGCTGGGCATGTCAGGTTGACGAATAAACAGTGTGCCCGTGTTATCGACTGACTGTCATTGGTTGTCATGTGACATAAATGTATTAATTAGCGCTGTTTTAGATATGGCAAAAGACAGATGGGAGTAGACAGATCTTGTATCTTGTGTTCTGTGGTGCGGGGTTTCAATGTAATTTTTTTAATATGCAAAAATGGGCAACAGCTGAACACCTGGATGTTCTGGTAATGGTGGTGCATCTCTGGATCACCTGCAGGTCTCTGTTCCCACTCTCCTACATGGTAACCTTCTGGTTGCTTCCCCCTCACTCCCTCATATTTGAAATCTGGACCATGTGAAAGCCAGGCGAGACAGGGCCTGGGGAGTGACAAGGAGGTGGGGGCGTAGGGGTTGAGGATGGGAGGTGCGGGGGACAGAGAATGGACGACCAGCAGGCCCCACTGGAGGCCCCAGACCAGCAGGCTCAGATTAGGGGACATTTGTTCCACAATATTGCTGCCTCCTGCTTTCCCTAGGCTGGCGTGCTGGCACAGAAGGTACCGGCAGATATTTGGGCAGCGGCCAAAGCCTTTCCTTGCTGGCGGGCCACCTCACTGGAGCTGCAGGTGCATGAGGAGGGTTCCCCACTGCTTCCTCAAGAGGTCCGTGGCCCCACAGGCTGACGGAACAAATGCTGTGGCCGGGGAAAATAAACTTATCTCATTTGGATGACAACACGTAGCCTCGGGTTACTACGTTGTGTCCACCAATCTTGAGAAACAAGTCTGGTGGGTCAGTAGCTCATCCTCTGTCACGAGGGAGAGAGGGGGAAGTTTTGTACATTAGAGATTCTTATGGTTGCTTATGGTAGTTGATGTTTTGTGGGTATGACATTTAAAGTTGGATTATTTTGGCTTGTGTTCTGACCGTCTTCTTAAATTGAGAAACAAATGTTGTATTGTGACCAGCAGATGAAGATGAGGAAAAGCCTTCAGTTTGAGAAAGCAAAGACCTCAGGTCTCCGGTGCGGTGTCTAAGGGAGGATTGAGGAGGTATTCTCAGTGGAGGTATCTTCTTCTCCCACACCATGAGTTGTGCCGCCCCCGGTCTGTGACCTGGCCCTGACCCTCGGGCTGAACCCCATCACACAGAGGTGTTAGGGTGCCACCCGGAATGATGGATCACCCCTCAGTTTCCCCTGATCTTCACATCCCAGCCAATCCCAGCCTCACCTCCATGTTACCAAAATGATCAGTGATGATTGGAGGGCTGGGTATTCAGATGATGGATGAAGGCCCACAGAGGGGCTTCAGTGAGGCGGGGGGGGAAGAAGAGAGAGGAGGGACCCCTGCTAAGCTTTCTGTCTATTGATGGTTTCGGGACTCGTGTCTTTATCATAATTAAGTGGAGACACTTAGCCCTGGACTGAAGGGGGTCTCCTGGTGGATCCTCAGGGAGAAGGAGGGTTACCCCCCACACACACACACACCCCTCAGGGATGCCGTCCCACATTGCCTGACCATATCACCAGATGATATGCTAATGAGAGTGACCTCAGGTCGGGCTGGGCCACTCCCAAGTGTGAGGGACGAAGGCCATGATGAACTCGAGGAGAGACACTGGGGCCCAGGGCCGCTTTAGCTGGGTCTATATTTGAGTTTGACTGCCTTATAATCAGCAGACCACACGATTTAACAAGACACAGCTAGGAGGGGAAATAGAGTTGTGGAACGTCCATTCCAAGAATAACACCCAAGACAAATTGCAAGTCCCCCAAAAATGCTCATTCCTTCAACAAAAAAAACGTCTTAATATATACAATAAAATATAAAAGTAATGCAAATAATAATGTATGCAGTTCCATCTGTAGGGAGAGGAAGGGGGGGGGTGACTGGTACAGCTGTGGCTGTGAAATGCTCTGAAGTCAGGCTCTGTGCCATGTCTATATAATGCATGCAGTGCCTTAGTCCGGCCTTGGATTTGGGTAAGGCGGTCTCGAGCTCACATGAGTGCATGCATCAGGGAGCATGGGTACTCATCCAAACCCCACCCAAAAGCCCAGTCCCCCCGGTGTGGGGAATTACTGGGCCTCTCCCGGCTTCTGGTAACCCCTTCATTATCCACACACCAATGGGTCCGGATCAGATTCAACCCTTTGGCAGGGGGAAGAAAATGGAAATAGGTAGGCAGTGGTTGCAGCCCCATGCATCTGAACAATGCCTCAATGTTTAAGAAATGGCCTTGTGGATGGGGAGTGATAGGGTTCAGTTGTTGTTGAAGAGGAGCGGGCCCCACAGTTTTGTCTGTGAAACGCGTCTCCTGATATGGGATCACATCCAGACCCAGTGACTGTAATTATCAGATGTGTTGCAGAGTCCAATTAAAGGACAATTAGTCTACAGCTGTGTTCAGCTGGTTGGACTCTCAGAGCTGTGTCCTCATCTCAATCCACAGTGGACAGTGGTCATGATACAATGTGTCTCATTTGGACATTGAAACCCTCTTCATTCACCTCTTCATGTTCACACATCCATTCTCCTTTGTCATACCGTATGACAGGATTATCACCTCCTGGCTCAACCAAACCTTTTCCTCCTATTGTAACAATATTTTTTCAAATCGAAGGTGTTTATTTTCCTGTTCTGGCTTTCATTTTCAAATGAACCTTCCAATGGACCCCATCTGTCCAGGGGAACCCCATTAAGCAAGGCTCTGTTTTCTCATCTGGGAGACAAACACAGAGGGACGGACCTCCGGATGCACAGACCTCTCCTCTCCAGCCCACCAAAACTGGCAGCTATACCAAGAAAGCAAAACTCATATGAGGTAAGTAAAAAAAAATAACTAGAGGATTTCATTATGTGTGGCTAATTATCTAGAAATCCGAGGCTGCCCCTCTTCTGGACTGGAGAATTACAAGGATTGATCTGGTAAATTTCTTTATCACCTGGGCCCCTGCAAGCACAGCAACCCAGCAATCAGGCTTATTCCTTTTAATTGACACAGGATGAGGGGAATCTTGATGCTCTCTGTTGGCCCTACAATACCAGTGGGGTGCAGCACAGACTCCGGGAGGGGGGTGAGTCTGAGGTCCCAGATTGGCAGAGACATGTCTCTGAATGTTTGTAAACCATTTTTTATACCTTGTGGTTGCTGATAAGGTCCGTCCCACGGAGGTCCGTCCCTCTGTGACATGCTTGCGTGTAAAAAGGGCTATACAAATAAACTTGATTTGATTTGATAACAGGAGTATGCTTTGAAAGAAGCTTCAATAGATTTGTGTTTCAGCAGAGGTTGGAGAACCAGATCTCAGTCTCCCTGAGGACAGGGAGGACACTTTGGGACTTGATGCTACAGAAGCAATTAGCATATTCCTGTATTAGAGGAGGGAAGCGTGACAGTGTTTTCGAACATGTCAGTATGTATGATTAAAAGGCAGATTTTAATTAGAGACATGTTAGTTCGTTATACTAAATGGATTAACATTGCTTGTCTAAGGATATGTTTAACATTTATGTCCATTGGGGAGTTTAACTAGACTCAATTTTTCAATGATATTGGCAGATCTGCAAACCTAGATTACTGCTACACAAACACAGATTTAACAACAAATACATTGCAAAGATAGATTTTATGAAAATATATGAAAAACTTTGGCAACAATTTACTCTAAGGTGACATTAACTACCATGTAACTATATAGCAAAACCTACATAAAAGACATAGCTACTGTAGGAATTGCAATGCCATGAAATGCTATGAAGTGTTAGCGATTCAGGTTATTGCAAAAGTGTAAGAAGGAACAGTATGAGGTAAGGATGTAATGGGTAAAGCTTGATTCATGCTTGATGCATCCGCAATATTTGCGAGGGTCTGCTAGGCCAAAGTAACGTCACACTAGCAGATACTCCTCTTTTGCGAAGGTCCGTGCAGTGGTTTTTCATCTGTGCACACTGTGGAGAAAATTCGTAATTAACCGAGTGACTAAATTCAGTTGAGTTCTGGATTTAATAAGTATTATCAATCTGCAGATTGGGTGGGAAAACCAGACCTCAATCATGTATCTCACCGCTCTGGAGGGCGGAGGACCATCTTTTATAGGGCACAAGAATGTAAACATAGATAGTGACAGTCAGGCAGTAATGACGTTACAACAGTCTCATAGAAAGAGTTTCACAGCTCCCAGCCCATGACCACTCTCAGGGCATAGGTGGTGTTCTCCCTGTCATCATCACAAGAGACGTTTACACAGTACTTTCTCCTGACCCTGAACATCTATTCAACCTGACAAATAGACACAATCTACTCTTATCAATAGCAAACTCACATGAAAACATACTAACTAGTATCAAATGACTAGTTTTATTGATTGGTGAAAGTTATATTGATTAGTGAATACATTTTCTAACTACACAGACGCAGACATACAGAAATAAATGATTAATTCAAGGAAACCAAGCTGTACATGTGAGTTTACGATACACTGCCCCCTACAATTTAGGAGAATGTGAGTTTGCCGCAGAGAGGTAGGGGATCGCCTTTGTGCAGAAAGCACAACCGAGCCTTAAGTGGGTGTTGTGAAGGAGCAGGAGAAGGTTGTGTAACCAAAACACGATCAATATTAACATACACTTACTCCTGAGTCCAACCTCCCCACACCAAGTTTCACTTGTGTAATAACTTGTACAGCTAAACAGCAAAGATAATACCTACATAGCAGTTAATATGTAATTACACCGTGGTTGCCATGGGGATTGCCATGTAGTTCCATGGTAGGTAATGTAACCTTCATGTAAAGTATAGCCAAAAGTTTTTATACTTCCCAGCTCTGAAAACTCTGCTCAGAACTAGTGCATTGAGCCAAGCCGCCACGGTGGACAACCCTCTGTACCTCCCACCACCACCACCCATCCTCTAACTCTGAGGGTTAATAAGAACAGATTTAAATCTGTAAGCCCTGACAGTACACTTTCTTTCTCACCGTGTGCAGGTTCTGCATGGCTGTTTGGATCAAAGAGTGGTTATCTGTGCTATTGAGCTGTCCTGACCTCTGTCTTCTCTCATTATGGGATGGACAGCGAGACCCCCCCCCGCCCCCCCGCCCCCCCTTCTCCAAAATGCAAAGTGAGGTAAAAAAAAAAGGAATTTAAACAAATAAAAAAAATAACACCTTGCATGTCATGGACAACTGGGAATTGATTTTCCATCTGCTGCGTGGACAGGATGGTAGAAACTGGCGCTTCTCCACACATTTGAATAACTCGGCTTTAGTCTCTGTGTACGACTCAGCAAAGTTAACATAAATGTGTTGTGAAATACACTCATGTTCTTGTAGGCTTTGTAATTGCTTTGAAATAAATAAATAAAATATTTGCCTCTGGCCGCAATGTATCTCCAGAAACATTATGATGTCTTAATATGACAGAATTTGTTTCGAGGAGTTTCTTATGGATGGTAACCAGGGGATTTCTGGGTAAAAGGACATTTTGGGAACCCGCAGCTGTGTTTTTATATTTCTGGTGCACCTGCTGTGATTACAACACCCCTGCAAGGATTATCTCCAGGGATTTGCGGTAACAAATGCCCTAAAGAAAGGAGTAAAAACTGTGCACAGCCTGAGTTGGTGACCTGTAGGTGCATTTCTGGGGTTCTCACTTGAATGACTGGTACTCTTGAATCTCAGATGAGCTCAGCAACAGAGTTGTTTTAATGTGAGTTTCGGATCAAATCAAACCAAAAGATCAAACGAAAGATCAAACACAAAGACCTTTAATCAAATGCCCAAATACTTTGGAGGCAACATGATTCCCTGCTCTTCAGAAGTAAAATATTATGTTCAACAGACTAGAATATCACACACCTCTACTGAATGTCACTTAGCTCTGTCTCTGTACTGTTTCTCGGCCTACTGTGCCGGTTCTTGATTAAAATGTTGACTTTTTTGCTGGGTAATAACCTGATTAATGTAATTGAATGTAAAAGCCCGTAGCTCAGCACCAGCACTGATCACAGGAGATGGATTAGGAGAGAAAGCTTTCAAATTGAATACATTTCTCCCTCTTCAGCCTGTTAATTGTACCGTTTACCACTACCTGAGTCAGTGACCACTCCTATTTAGTTTCTCTAATGATGATGCACAGTCTGCCCCAGCCACAGATAATTAAAAAATCCACACCCCCACCCAACACCACCTCACCACTCCCCGCCAGTCTCTCTCCGTCTTGAGTTTTGGGTTGCATTGACAGCCCACACCAGCACTAAATATTGAGCTGTCTCCTTGGCAGTGTCTTGGCAGCAGGCCCTCCTAGGCTGTAAAGCCTTCGACTCGTGTATTTTCTTGTGGAGGGAAGTGAAGTAAAGTCTTTCGCTGGTGATTGACACTGGAAATGTGGGGAGCTCCCTCTCGTGTTTTTCCTCCGTTGGGGTAGTTGTTGAGAACAATTCTGACTCTTGTCTGGTCTGGTTTGACACAAGTTTGAAGTCGTTCTTGTATAACACCATGTTGTCACTGTCATCAGGATGACATTTTATGTTTTTTCTATGTTTTCTACTGTGGAGGACTTTGATACGAGGAGCAGGCCTGGCTACAGAGAGCTGACTAGGGGCCTCCCAAGCTCATTTTACCATTCCACACACAGCTTCAGGCTAAGTGACATCAAGCCTCATTATTTTCATCACATGCCACATTTGTAACCTGTTCGCTGGTAAATTGTAATGAAATAGGCTGATGCCCCCTTCCAGAAACACACTCACAGAGACAAGACTCTCAAGCAAAGTACTGTGCAGGGGTTAATTGACCCAGTACTTCCGCGCAATGTTCCTGAGTGGCTTCGGGGTCTGGAGTACAGTAACACACGTCAACAGCTGACAAGACAGAATACATTGTGTTGAAGATGCCACAAGCGGTCACCAGCCTGCTTTGTGTGCGTGCAGGGAGATACTATGTTTTTATTTGGAGACGTGCTCAGAACTAGTTAACCTCATCAGGGCAAACAAATAAGATCAGGTGGCTCTTTAATGAACTCATTTCATTTCTGCCTAGATGACTCAGTGACCTACTTGTCTCTCCTCACTCAGAGAGAGAAAGAGAGAGAGAGAGATGGCCGCCGTGGAAGAGGGTACAGGCTCCCAAAGAGAATAACACTACAGAGAATTAGACTGCTTTGGGATTATTGTTTTATTTGTAATGTTTGTAAAGTCTTTGTAAATCTCATACAGATGTAACTATATATCTTTGAAACATTCTTTGCTTCCAGTACCTTGTTATCAAAGCATGTTTAACGATAAAAACTGTCACCTCAGAACATCTAAATACAAATGTGTATTTTCATGTTGAAAATATGAAATCCAATTTAGGTTCTTCACAAAAGGACAATAAAATGTAAGCAGTTGGGCTGAAGAAAATTCATATTGGTTGGAGAGCAAGAGACAAAACAGCCTCTCAATTTATGCTTCCACCCGTCTTGAGCATATGCTGAAATAATTAGAAGGGAAAAATCTCTTGCTTATACAAACTTACTCTCGCCATAGAAGGAGAGAGAAAAAACTGAGACAAAGGCAAGAGACCCCCATAGTGCATGGGTCTCCTCTTCCTGTCATGTGTATTCCTGTGGGGTTTCACATGACAAAACGCAGAAAGTTGTTTTGTCCCTATGCCTGTCATGATACACCCCTTAACCGGAGTGTGTATGTATGTGTGTGTCGGTGTGTGTGTGTTCTTGTTCTTGCGCTGGCATGTTATCTTGCTGTCGTCCCTGTCAGCCTATACTCTGGCACCTGCTCTCATGTTCCTAATTAGTCTCATTTAATTAATTATATTCTGCTGCACATCTCTCCTCTGTTATTATGTTCTCTCTCTCTCTCTCTCTCTCTCTCTCTCTCTCTCTCTCTCTCTCTCTCTCTCTCTCTCTCTCTCTCTCTCTCTCTCTCTCTCTCTCTCCCTCCCTCTGCTCCTTTCCAGTTCCATTCACTTTAAAGTGGGAATTAGGCTTCCTCTGCCCCATGAGATCCACATGTTAGCATGTACAATTCTACCACTGTGGCAGGCCCATGTCATACAGAGAGCAAAAACAGCATGATGAGAGTGGATTTGTGCGCTGTCTGGTAGATATAGACTTAAAGTAAAGCTCTTTCCCTTAATAGGCTGCTTTTGACAGCTGTGATATTAGCCCATAAAAGGTTGTAGTGAAATACTTTAATTGCTAATAGGTGATTTAGAGTGTAGGCACTAGGTTTTAGGAATACATTTCCCTCTTGAATATTAATTATTGTATTGAAAGATCCAGTAAAGTATGTTGAAAAAAACGGTATGTTTAAAGAAAGTATGTTATATTACTGCACACATCAATATGGCTGCTGTCTTGTCAGTTTAGTACAGTTGTATGTCCCATTCTATAAAGTAACTGACTTGCAGGTGCCCACGTCGTCTTTAGTGAGAAAACCAAGTCAAGTTGGACCAGTGGTGAGTAAACAGAAGTCAGGAAAACACTTTACCCCCGACAGTAAGTCTAAGCACCTCTTTCTTCTCCGTTAGCTTTTCTACCCCATTTGTCAGGTTCACTTCGGTTGTGTGCCAGTGTTGTCTATTAGACCAATTCTCACTGTGGTCAGCATTACAGTAGGGGGGCTCTCGTGAGAGAGAAAGAGAGACAAAGAGAGAAAGAATGAAAAGAGAAAGAGACCCATTTACCAATTTGCTCTCTGGAAATTTGGACTGCTGGACTCCAGGGCAATAAGTCATCATTTAGTTCAAATTGAAAAGTTGTCTAATTGTAAGATCTCACTCTTTCTTTTGTTTCTTTTTCTTTTGTCTCGGTGGGCTCGACAGCAGTGCTCCTAATCAAGTGTGAGTTTTTTTGCTTACATCATTATGCTTTGTGCACATAATTCTGCAATATTTGCACATATCACTACCATGAATGATATTCCCAGGTATGAAAAAAAAGAAAACTGCAATCAAAAATCTATTACATCCATCACCTTTTACCAGCTCTGACAAGTATGTCACTAGATAAGGTGTGATAATACCTTCAGCCAAGTGACACCTGT